>NC_092338.1:274884791-275185000 GCF_046630445.1 Rutidosis leptorrhynchoides | reverse complement strand
AGTCTAGGAGATAAACGTTATATGTATACATATAACTGTTGGCGTAGACATGCTGCGAGATTTCAAAATCTGATGATTTCCAGTAATTGGCATGACAATTCTTGTTACAAGATGCGGATGAGTAAATGATGGAGTTTCGATAAATATAATAATTTTTCAAAAAGTCAAAGATCAGTGAAGTTGTTGGTAAGTTCATTGCTAATGTGGTGGAACATAAACAGTTCCCTGGTAATGATGGCGAAAAGGACAACGTATATATCAAGGTTATAATAAGGCTGGTTCGACTGAAAAGTCGAAGTTGACTTGCTGGAGCTGTGACAAAACTGGCTAATTTGAAAAGGAGTCGCAAAGTTATTTTAGCTAGTAAATGCCAAAGGGACTAACACAGATACGTGTTAAACTATGACTTTGGTTTTCGAGAGTTTTTCAGGTGTATAACTGTGGGTAACATGTGGTTGGATCATCCTCTCGATTGTTTATTATTTGAAGTGTCTACAGGGTTTGAACACAGATTGTAATCATTAATATACATATGATGTTCTAGCACAGTTTTGAAGTCAAAGTATAACTTCAAAAGATGTAGGGATCTAAGAGTGATGCCTTCTGTTAAATCTTGACTTAGATTTTTGATTTGTCAAAATCAGAATATTTACTCAAATTTGGATGAGAATGGTTGTTTTAGAATGTATATTGTTGTGAAAGTAGTGAGTATAGTTGGTGATTGCTGAATCAGATTCGAAGAATGTAACATATTAATTGTGAATTTATATATATCTCTCGGGTATTACCTACCTGTTAAAAAAAATTTTCACAATTAATATTTTGTACAAAAGAATTTTTATTACAGTCTTTATGAAAATATATATATGTGTATATTTTCTTCAGATGTAACATAGATTTAATGAGTTAATATTAAATTAAACTCGTTTAATTTTTCGGCTGGAACTAGAAATGAATAATCTCTAAAACTTTAGAAATTTCGTAATCTTCGTGGATTATTACTTCAACGTAAATGAGATTACGAATCAATACTTCATTATTCATTTTTATTGATATTTACTTGGTGAATGATGTTGGTGTTCGTGGGATTCTTGTGAATTTCACAAGGTATGAATGATGTTTCTAGGAAGTTTCGAGTACATCGAAGATGAAAGTGTAAAATCAAACATGTAATTGATTAATACACTTGATTATTATAAATCGGAATTTGGAACAGAGGTTGTAGTTAACAATGATTAAATCGTTAACGAAGGATGTACATCATTGCATATTATTAATATGAATTAACCGAGTTGTTAAGATTCATACATAATAGCTTAGTACGAAAAGATTTATTTTGATCTCAAAATTTATATATATAAAATATACACATAATTTCTTCAGACGGAATGAGTTAATACTTCATAACTCGTTGATACACTATACGCGTTATCGATTTGTAATGATGTCCACGGTGATTCTTGAACTGACGGTGCTTATGATGTTATAGGTGCTGCTAGTGCTGATGATGCTGACGGTACTGATGGTGCTGGTGATGCTAACGGTACTGTTGATGCTGCTGGTAAAACAAGTCTAGATTGTAAATCACGCACCATTCTTGTCAGGGTTTCTATTCTTCCTTCTATCATTTTTGTTCATCCATTTGATTAATGGTTAAGGTTAGAGCATATAATCTCTAAGACTTTGGATATTATATAATTGCCGCAGAATGTTTCTCCAATGAAGTTATGAATCAATACTTCATCGGTCATTGTTGTTGGTACTCCTTGTTATCTATGGTGCGTATGACGCTGATGTTCGAGGTACAGATTGTGATGTTGAATTGTGAGATGTGGATGTTGTTGTTGGTGGTGGTAATGGTACTGTTGGTGTTGCAGATGGTGGTACTGTTATTGTCGGTGCTGTTGCTGGTGCTTGTAACCTTTGCACCATATTCTTTAAATCCACTACTCGAGCGTGAAGCTTGTTGACTTCTTCTATTACACCGGGATGATTGTCGGTTCAGACGAGCGGATGAATAAAATTTAGAATTTGAGATAGTATATAATCATGACGGGATACTCTGGAAATGAGAGAGAAGATAGTGTTTCGGACAGGTTCGTCGGTAAGTGCTTCAGGTTCTTCACTAAGAGGGAAATGTGGTAGATGGAAAGGATCACCTTCTTCTGGTGTCCAATGATTGAGGAGGCTACGAACTCATCCCCAATTCATCCAGAAAAGATGATGGCTGATTGGTTGATCCATTCCAGTCACACTACTTTCAGAGCTTGAGTGGGATTCCATTTTGGAATCCGAGGGACTTGAATTAATGACAAACTCCATTTCGTACGATTAAATAAAGGATTTTTCGATATGAAATGATTTTTCGGCTATCGGGTGGTATTCTAATTACATAGAATATATATATATATATATATATATATATATATATATATATATATATATATATATATATATATATATATATATATATATATATATATATATATATATATATATAGAGCAAAAGATTTCATAGATTACGGAGGAATTTACGGAATATGTCAGGCAAAGTTTACAGTAACAGATACGCTAAGATATGAATTAACAGATACGCTAAGATATGAATTTTGTCTATACACTATTCATGCAATTAATGCAGTAAGATGTGTTTAGAATAAGAGTGATAAGCAAGTGATTCCCTAAGAATGATAACCAGTTAATTTTCGACACATATTGATAAGCAAAAGTTTTGACTTGCAGACACGGTCGAAGTCCAGACCCACTAATGCATCTAAACAACTATCAGTTAGACACACTAATGCAAGACCTGGTTCGCTAAGACCACCGCTCTGATACCAACTAAAAGGACCCGTTTATATACATTATAAACGATTCACCATAGTTGATTACATCGCGAGGTATTTGACCTCTAAATGATACAGTTTACAAACATTGCATTCGTTTTTAAAAGACAAACTTTCATTATAACGAAAGTTGACAGGCATGCACACTATCCCATAGTATATCCAAACTATGAATTACTTATTATCAATCTTGATGAACTCAACGACTCGAATGCAACATCTTTTGAAATATACCATGAATGACTCCAAGTAATATCTCTAAAATGAGCAAATGCACAGCGAAAGATTTTCTTAATACCTGAGAATAAACATGCTTTAAAGTGTCAACCAAATGGTTGGTGAGTTCATTAGTTTATTATAATAAATCATTTCCAATAATATAATAGACCACAAGATACTCATATTTCGAAAACAATCTGTGTAGGTCTGCTCACTGCTGTAAAAATATTCATATGAAGAACACCGGAACCTTTCAAAACAAACTCACCAACGGTAGCTAATGCATCATGCAATGCAAAAATTTCTCACCGTGGTAGTTAATACAATACTATTTCACCAACGGTAGCTAATGCATCGTGCAATGCAAAAATTTCTCACCGAGGGAAATAAAACAACAGTAGCTAATGCATCGTGCAATGCAAAAATTTCTCACTGTAAACAATCTTACAACGGTAGCTAATGCATCGTGCAAATCAAAAATTTCTCACAAAGGGTAGCTAAAACAGTAGCTAATGTATCGTGCAATGCAAAAATTTCTCACCGATAGTAACTACTAAATCGAACCATTTCGGTAGCTAATGCATCGTGCAATGCAAAAATTTCTCACTGATAAACAATCTTACAACGGTAGCTAATGCATCGTGCAATGAAAAAATTTATCACCGAGGGTAGCTAATGCTACATAAAATCACCTACGGTAGCTAATGCATCGTGCAATGCAAAAATTTCTCACCGATAGTAGCTAGTGCAAATCGAACCTCTGAATCCAAATAATTCTATCATAGAATGTAGTTTTGAATACTTGTGTCTATTTCGTCAAACATTTATAAAAGTATTTCATGTATTCTCAGTCCCAAAAATATATATTGCAAAAGCATTTAATAAAAATAGTTATAAAAACAGCGCATGTATTCTCAATCCCAAAAATGTAAAGAGTAAAGGGAAATAAAATGAAACTTACAATACTGTATTTCGTAGTAATTATGCATATGATGGCATTGAACAAGTGCAATGTTGGCCTCGGATTCACGAACCTATATTAATTATATATATTTATATGTTGGTCAATATATGTCTAACAAATTTGGTCAAGTCGTAGTGTATCACAATTCTAATGCTCGAGATCGATATGCAAAAGTCAACAAAAGTCAAATTGCCCAAAACAATTTACAAATCTATGTGTTTATTATATAACTTAAATATAGTCATTATATATATATAAATATATTTATCAAATTTTGCTAGGGTAAATATACAAGTTATTTATTAAAATATATATATAATAAAAAAATATACTTTTATATATTTTAAGTAATAAAATTTATAAATTTCACTTAATATCATAAAAATATAGTGTTATGTATTATTAATGTAATTATATTACGCGTGGTAAAAATATCTTTGTATTACATATTTATTTGATAAAATAATATTGATAATAATAATAATGAGTAAAAGTTGTTTTATCTTGTAATAATAATAATTATTATTCTATTAATAATAACAATAACAATATTTATATTTACTAATGATGATTATAATAGAAGGATTGTTCTATCATGATAATTTTAATAATAACGATATTTTTTATTATTAACTGTACTAATATTAATATTTTATAAAAATAATAATTCTATTCAAAATGATAATTTTTAATAATAATAATACTAAAATGATAATAATAATGTTATTTACTAATAACAATGATATTTCTATTAAAATCATAATAATATTAAAAATGATAGTTTTAATATTAATGTTACTTTTAATAATAATAATAACTATAAAAATAATAAAATGATAGTCTTGATAAAAATATTAATTATTTTAATAATAATAATAATAATAATAATAATAATAATAATAATAATAATAATTATAATAATATTAATAATAATAATAAAATATAATAATAATAATAATAATAATAATAATAATAATAATAATAATAATAATATTGATTATTAGATAATAATAATAATATGACGATAATAATGACGATAATGATAACGATAACGATAACGATAGCGATAACGATAGCGATAACGATAACGATAGTACTAATCATTTTAACAATAATAATTAAAACTATAGATAATTCAATTAACGATATCTTTTAATCCGTTCATCGAAATCATATGCTTTCTAAATGAAAAGTTATTAATTTTTCGCCACCTTTTCAACGACATGCATATCATATACCTTATCTCAATCGCATAATTATCAAATTTGTGATTTATCATAAACTATCTAACGACAAAATTAAACATATAAGCATGCATAATCAAATATACTCGAGCACTAGTAAGGGATTCACTATTAATAAATAAAAGATAAGATTTGAATGCTCACGTATCAATATTGAGATTCAATATTGCAGGAAAGGTACGTAGACGCAACGGAGATGATAAACACATGTTTGACCTCACGAGCTATACCCCGAACCATACCCATAACCTCCATAGCTATAACCCATAATTTCCTTAACTCTATCCCACTTGTAAAACCCGTTTTGAAATAACTCGCTCATGACTCCGTCGTAGTATTTTATGTAAATATTACTAATAATAGTACTCGCAACTATAAGATTGATAATAATAATGATAATGATGATGATAACAATAATAATAATAATAATAATAATAATAATAATAATAATAATAATAATAATAATAATAATAATAATAATAATAATAATAATAATAATAAATATATAAGTGAGAGTAGAGAGATCGAGTGAAATGCGAATTTAAACTAGCCAAAAATCGATATTTAAATGGATGTGGCTGTCACCAACCCCACATGCGATCGCATGGGGTTTATGATTTGAAACCATGCGATCGCATGGTGCTCGACTATCAGACCCAATGACTTGTACGTTTATGCTCGACTTATGTCATGGTTCCGGTTTCTCAAGCGCTATTTCGTATGCTTAGAAAACTAGTACTTTAAGTTTCGTGGCTCGTACTTTTATCGAATATAGACTTAAATCATTAATAAACTATATCACTCGAAGTGTAACATGATCGCTCGAGTGTTTTGGTCATTTGCTTCTATAATTCGACGTCTCGTTATATATATATATATATATATATATATATATATATATATATATATATATATATATATATATATATATATATATATATATATTCATTTAGGAAATATATTTTAATGGGAATTTTTATATTATTCAGTTTTTTGAACTAATTATCATTCAAAGTCCGTTGTTATATAATTTAAACTCGTTTTAATAATAGAAGTTATTATATTAAATAATGTTTTTAATATTATGAAACTAAATAATTAAATTGCCAAGGGACACGAGTCAATCACTGTAAAGCATGCTTTTGAAAATTAACAAAAATCTCCACTAACCTTTTTACTAACTCTCGTTAATGGACACATTGTCCTTACTTGAAAATCACATTATCGTTATTTCTGAATACCGTTAAAAATGATTTCTCAAATCAACGTGGGCCTTAGAACCGAGACCTCTAATCATATCATAATGTATCTGGTGATTCAATCATTTGGTATTATCTTTTAATTCTGTTGATAAATATATATATCGAAACAAATACGTTCATGTAAAGTACTATACGTTTAATACTTTGTTAATATTCTCAAGTTATAATATATATACATATATATATATATATATATATATATATATATATATATATATATATATATATATATATATATATATATATATATATATATATACAATCATATCCATTTATATAATGGTTCGTAAATCGTTGGAGTTTGGTCGAGGTTAAATGAATGTATGAACACAGTTTAAAATTCTTGAGATTTAACTTAACAAACTTTGCTTATCGTATCGGAAACATATAAAGATTGAAGTTTAAGTTTGGTCGGAAATTTCCGGTTGTCACAACAACATCACAAAAAAACACAATACCCACAACCCAAAGTCATCCTTAAACATTCGCACAAAAAAATAAATTCCTAAATCTAACTAATAACAAAAAACATAATCAAAGAGAGCAATCACTAAAACAATACGCAACAACAGTATTAAGATAAAAACTAAAAAGAATAACGATCATTAAAAAATAAAACATGACCTGCAAAGTGTTGTATAACAACAATAGAATGCAAAGCAACTGAAACAAAGTTCACAAACATAAAACAGTCATAAGCCCTCAAACCTTCATATTAAAAACAAATACAATACATGAATCGAAAAAGATGGTATTACAACACCATGTAAGCAATCGAAAACCAAAAGCCAAAAAAAAAGTTACCTGAAACTGTTAAGTAACATATAAACCCTAAAGAAGATTACGAAAATATTACAAATTGAAGAAGATGACAACATAAAGAATCAGTTAAGTAACATATAAACCATAAAGAAAACAACAAATAATTTGTAGTTAACAAAACTATTACCTTGAGAAGAAGACGACAATGGTGAGCTTTTTCTGGTACCGATTACGTAGGAATGAAATCACAAAAAAAACCCGTTGGGTCCCCTCGGGTAAACTTGAGTACACATATTTGTACTTAAAAGTAATAAAAAGCTCATCCAATATAATACCTTCATTTGTATATCGATATCAAAGAGATAAACCTAAAACGTAAATCAAAATCAATTCAACAAATAAATAAAAAAATTCTCATATGGAATTTTTTTTTTGTTATAAAACAAACCCTAATCGAATTTCAAAATAAAAATTAATACAAAATTATAAATTAATCTTATTTGATGATATAAATCGGAAATCAGAAACATAATAATTCAAAAGTTACTTCATACATACAATCGTTGCCGCCAGAAGATTCGTTTTTGAAGGTGAATTTATATGTACGTTAAGTTTCCGATCAGATATACCTCAATCAATTATTCATGATTCCGCTACTAACACTGTTATATTTCTTCGATCAATCAGATTATAATGTAGTGAATTATGGCACGAATTATATCCAGTGTTGATGTGGTTTATCATCAGATGGGATTGTAGGGCAAAAGGTTGAAGATTTTGATTTTCAAAGGAAACAATTTTATTTGATCTGTATCTGTATTTTTTACTCCGTATTTGTTCGAGGGTAGTTTAGGTATATGTAGTCACTTTATTGATTTATTAGCTAATAGAGAGAGTAGATGAATTTGAACCATTAAATTAAGGGGTATGAAAAAGTCATATTTTGATCTAAGGGTCTCAAAGGTAGTTTTGGAAATATTTATTAGCTAATAAAAACTCTCTTTTAATGTATAGAGTGATATAACATATATTTATGTAATATTGTATACCATAATAAATAAATATAAGTATAATAATTTAAACATTAGTAATTAATTTACATCGACATCTACATCTACATTACTTATTAAAGCAAAGCCTATATTAGGCAAGTTTTTAATAAATATCATTTAAGGAGTAATCCCCACCATTAGAAAAGAATATTACATGTAGATCCAATGGCTAGAATTTGTCTATAGTGAAAATACTCTCTTTCATGTAAGACTTTTACTTTGTTTCTTGTTATACCCATCAAACAAACAAATGCACGTACGTAGTATTGTACTTAAATCTGAATCAAACTTTTGAACCGTATGATACGATCCCTTTAACCTTTCGAACATACTTCCATTTTTTATATAAAAAAAACTTCCTATAACCGTCGATACTCACTGGATGTCGAATTCTATTTGATAACTGCTTCATGAACACAAATAGATGAAATGACCAAAACCCGTTTACTGAAAACCAAGATTTTTTTTTAAACAGACCCCAGACCCAGTTGTACTGCGTGACGCACCATAATTTTATGCGACGCGCTGTACAACTGTACCTGATGCCAAATCCTGACTCAAGCCTCGGTATCCAAAACATGCCTTAGTGCGTAGTGCGAAAGAGTTTTGCCTGGCACTGTCCAACACATGAGCCAGACATCAAAAACAATTTGAGCTTCAACGATCAAAACACATTATACTGCGCGTCGCTCCAAATTTCTGTGCGGCGCGCAGTAACAAGTGATCAGACATGCAGTTTAAAAATTTGTTTTAAATCACAACCAAAACTCTTAAAATGCCTAAGGCATTCTTCCATACTCAATACTCGTTTGAACCAACATAGCTACACAAAATACATCAATTCAGCAAGGTTTACAATATCGGGTACTTCATGACCCATAAAAGTGTTAAGTGTATGTTTCGACAGAAAATAAATTCAACCGTAACACAAGACGAGCATGACCATCGGGTCTATCTACCCATAAACAAGTCTCCCCAAAATACTAAGTTCCACAAGGAGCTACTCCACACTCTTACCCTTATCCTTCAACGTGCTAGAATCTATAGAAACATTAAACAACAAGGGTAAACATAAAGCTTAGTGAATGAAATAACTATACACACACACACGCACACACACACGCATGCACACACACACACATACATATATATATATATATATATATATATATATATATATATATATATATATATATATATATATATATAATTCACTTACTAGTATCCACCATCACATACAACGCATACAAACGAGCATCACAATGTAATATGCTAAATAACATACAACACACAAAATATGGTTAACCATAATCACAAACACGGGAATGGTACTCGCATGACCATTGGTACTCGCATGACCAATAATGTTATACACCGTATGATATAACACTACTCCCTAAGGTGATATCGAACACACGAACTAAAGTGACCGATAAATCGGTCACACCCACCTGCCAAGTACAACATGGTATCGAACTCGCGAACTTGAGTGAATCCATCACAAGGATAACACTATGACCATGTTCCACGCCAACACACGAAGTGGTATCGAACACGCGAACTTGAGCAAATCCATCACAACGATAACGCTATTACCACATTCCAGATAAGCAAATAAATTATATACATACACATATAATTATTCCACTCACCTTATAAACTTGATGAATGAAATGCTTGAACTTCCAAAATAGTCAATGTAAATCACATGTTACATTTATAACCAAAATCAAGCTAAATTCATAACTAGCTTACAACCCAAATTCTACAGTGCAATTTTAACTCAATATGCACTTGACCAACATTTTGACACCAACAACATTTATGATAACTAAAGACTAGTGATTAGGACTCCACTACAAAATCTTACTAATGTTTAAGTGCTTACACTTGTAATTTCATAAAACAATTTCACAAAACACAAATTGACTCATTTCCAAGTCAACACCCAAATTTTAGGTTAATCAATGACCTAACTAACAACATAATCACTATTACACAAGTGTACTAGTGATTATACAAAATTTCAAGACTCACCTTAGTTAAGGCTTACACACCCAATTTACACATCATATACCCTAAATTTCTTAAGAGATGGGGTTTATAAGCCAATTTCAACCCAAACCCTAACCCTAACTCATTAAACACAAATTAAATCAAATTAGAGTTTTACCTCAAGAGCAAAACGAGCTAAAATGGCTGCAACATTAGGATAGGGATCCAATTTGGGTGAATATAACCCAATTTTTCATAATATTAAGCTGTCTCAGACTAGAAATCACTCTCTCTAAAATAGAACTTGTGGGTGGTGAAGAAATGAGAGAAGTGGTTTTCCAGATCTGGTTTATCCCCAATGTTTCATCCATGCAAATTTACACCCAAAATTCTCAAGTTTAAAATATTTACAAATAAGTCCCCCTTGCCCATCAGCATAACTACGCAACCCGTAAAAGACCTGTGCAGTGCGCACTATAACGTGCGGGTAAGGAAGGGGCTTACAATAGATGTGTGATTTGCTAAAACTGATGTTTGAAATTGACGACTGTATCATCAATTTAGGGTTTTTCTATTCAATTTCAAAACACAATTTGATCCTTCAAATCTAGAAAAATATGTTGCCACTATAAATACATGTAATTACAAGTATACAGTGGATATTGGTGTAGTGACCCGAACTTTTCCATGTTTATATATATTAAATGAAATTGATATTTATATGATTAAGTGTTTCCAACATGTTAAGCAATCAAACTTGTTAAGACTTGATTAATTGAAATAGGTTTCATATAGACAATTGACCACCCAAGTTGACTGGTGATTCACGAATGTTAAAGCTTGTAAAAACTATATGATGTCATATATATGGATATATATATAGTTAACATGATATTATGATAAGTAAACATATCATTAAGTATATTAACAATGAAGTACATATGTAAAAACAAGACTACTAACTTAATGATTTTGAAACGAGACATATATGTAACGATTATCGTTGTAACAACATTTAACTATATATATATATATATATATATATATATATATATATATATATATATATATATATATATATATATATATATATATATATATATATATATCATACTATGATATATTAATATATCATAATACCATGTTAATGTAATAATTTAACATCTCTTTAGATATAATAAACAATGGGTTAACAACATTTAACAAGATCGTTAACCTAAAGGTTTCAAAACTACACTTACATGTAACGACTAACGATGACTTAACGACTCAGTTAAAATATATATACATGTAGTGTTTTAATATGTATTCATACACTTTTGAAAGACTTCATGACACTTATCAAAGTACTTCTACTTAACAAAAATGCTTACGATTAAATCCTCATTCATTTTCATTAACAACTTTACTCGTATGCACTCGTATTTGTACTCGTACAATACGCAGCTCTTAAATGTATTTACTATTGGTATATACACTCCAATTATCAGCTCTTAGCAGCCCATGTGAGTCACCTAACCATGTGGGAACCATCATTTAACATCTAGCATTAAATATCTCACAAAATTACAAACTAATGGAGCCTATATGGAACCCTTAGGTTCACGTGAATTAGAGGACTCACAAACACAATTCCATTTCAATTTTCTTGAATCAAATTACTCTTTCTCAAGTGTTCTTCCTTTGTTCTAAGTGTTCTTCATCATCTTCATCAAAATCTAGCTCAATCTAGTTCATAAATCCATACATAAACCAAGTTATAAAACAACTACTCAAGAACACACCAACAACACTTACAAGTTTGCTAGCTTACTTCCAATTTTGCAAATCTACTTTGAGTGATCATCCAACCTCAAGAAATATTTCTTATTTACAGTAAGATATCTTTCTAATATAAGGTAATACTCATATTCAAACTTTGCTAACTTAATGATTTAAAACCTGAAAACATGAAAAACACCTTAAAACCGGATATACGCCGTCGTAGTAACACCGCAGGCTGTTTTGAGTTAGTTAATTAAAAACTATGATAAAATTAGATTTAAAAGTTGTTCTTCTGGGAAAAATATTTTTCTTATGAACATGAAACTATATCCAAAAATCATGGTTAAACTCAAAGTGGAAGTATGTTTTCCAAAATGGTCATATATACGTCGTTCTTTCGACTGAAATGACTACCTTTACAAAAACGACTTGTAATCTGTATTTATGACTATAAACTTATACTTTCTATATTTAGATTCATAAACTTAAGTTCAATATGAAACCATAGCAACTTGAATCACTCAAAACGGATTTAAAACGAAGAAGTTATGGGTAAAACAAGATTGGAAAATTTTGCTTGTTGTAGCTACGTTAAAATTGGTAACAAATCTATATTAATCATATCCTAGCTAACTCATATTGTATTATACATGTATTCTAATATATTATGTAATCTTGGGATACCATAGACACGTATGCAAATGTTTTGACATATCATATCGACCCATGTATATATATTATTTGGAACAACCATAGACACTCTATATGCAGTAATGTTTGAGTTAACTATACAGGGTTGAGGTTGATTCCAAAAATATATATACTTTGATTTGTGATCTAGCCTGAGACGTGTATACACTGGCTCGTTGTAGGTTACTAACGAGGACAGCTGACTTAATATCGATTTATTTCTGTACATCTAACTGTGGACAACTAGTTGTAGGTTACTAACGAGGACAGCTGACTTAATAAACTCAAATCATCAACGTAATAAAAAAAATGTTGTAAATATATTTTGAACATACTTTGATATATATGTACATATTTGTTATAGGTTCATGAATTAACCGGTGGCCAAGTCTTACTTCCCGACGAAGTAAAAATCTGTGAAAGTGAGTTATAGTCCCACTTTTAAAATCTAATATTTTTGGATGAGAATACATGCATTTTTATAAATGTTTTACGAAATAGACACAAGTAAATGAAACTACATTATATGGGTGAATGATCGAAGCCGAATATGCCCCTTTTTAGCTTGGTAGCCTAAGAATTTGGGAACAGACCTCCAAATTGACGGGAATCCTAAAGATAGATCTATCGGGCCCAACAAGCCCCATTCTGGAATTTGGAATGCTTTAGTACTTCGAAATTATCATGTCCGATGGGTGTCCCGAAATGATGGGGATATTCTATATGCATCTTGTTAATGTCGGTTACCTGGTGTTCACCATATGAATGATTTTTATCTCTATGTATGGGATGTATATTGAAATATGAAATCTTGTGGTCTATTATTACGATTTGATAAATATATAGGTTAAACCTATAACTCACCAACATTTTTGTTGACGTTTAAAGCATGTTTATTCTCAGGTGATTATTAAGAGCTTCCGCTGTTGCTTTCTAAAATATGGACAAGATTTGGTGTCAGCATGTTTGTATAATATTGTTTAAAACTGCATTCGAGATTTACTTTGTTGTAACATATTAATATTGTAAACCAATATGTATTGGTAGTGTGTAAGTGTGATATTTTTTTTAGATTATCATTTCTTGATAATCTAGGTGGTGTCCTTTTAACCTTGTCGATAAAATAAAGGTTATGGTTTATTTTTAAAAACGAATGCAGTCTTTGAAAAACGTCTCATATAGAGGTCAAAACCTCGCAACGAAATCAATTAATATGGAACATTTATAATTAATATGAACGGGACATTTCAATTGGATCCATATTTAAGTTTTCTTTATTATTTTTATTTTCTTTTAACAATTTTAGTTGTTTACATAGATTTTAAAATTTTGAGGTATACCTGATTATGAAAAGGTAGAATCGATGAATGGAACGAAGAAGATGATAATGTTCATAATTTATTGTAAGGCATTTAGACATCTTGCATCCGGAATCATCTCAGTTTAACATTCTAAATGTTGCTCGACGATGTTGAATGTTGTTTTTGACAACGAAAATTTTAGTAGGATCATTTACAGAAATTTATGTAATTTATATGATCTAAAAGCGACTGTAGGATAAAGGAACGTGGTTTTCATCATTGTGAATAATTAAATAATCATGTGTTATTATAATAATATCATTTGAGCATAGTAAATTACTGTTCACAAGATTATTTTATTGTAAAATGGTATGTTGGTCTTTTTGCATCCTTTGGTCTGCCAGCTTTATATATATATATATATATATATATATATATATATATATATATATATATATATATATATATATATTGTGACAACCCGCCAAGTACCCTTAATGGCTCCGTCACTTGGTCCCACAGCTTGATCATAACTCTAAATGAATTTAATAAATAACATTGCATTCTTTATTTAAAAATGATTTCCTATAAAGGAAACCTGTCTGATATCGGCTAAAAAGTTACGTTTTCACCCCGGTATTAAGGCCCAAAAACAAGAAAGATTCGAACTTTATCGGCAAAATACCCACTTCGTCGGTTAGAATTGAAAAGCAAGTAATTACGAAGACGGTGCAAAAAGAATCAAGAGAATTAGAGCTAAAACGAAGATTCTAGAGCGAAAACGGTGAAAGACAAGAAATCAAGTTACGATCCAGCGAATCAGCAAGCCAAATGGCCTGCAAAACGGCTTGCCTGGCTTGCAAACGACTTGCCATATGCCCAAGTTAAACGGCCCCTACAAATGGGCTGGCCTGGCAAACGGCCCCTGCAAACGGCCTGCCAAACGGCCTGCTAGCCGTTTGCAGGCAAATTTCAAGCTTATTTAAAGGGTCTTTGTCATTCATTCCAACGCACACTTGAATTCACTTCTTTCTCTCTCTCTTATACAATATTAGTCATACTTCCAAGGTCTTGGACTCCGTACGAGAAACCTAGCCCCCGGAGAAGAATGCCGAAGATTGTATTAGGAGCAGTCTGGAGTTTGAAGTTGTCACTTTTGTATTTGGAACTCGTTTAATCTACTGGTACTTCTATCATTTATCTTTATATAATGTCTTATATCATTATGTTCTATGATGTTGTTGCCATGATTAGCGAATAGTTATCTTTAGTGTATGCTATGATGTAACCAGTTATAATGCCGAAATAATGTTATGGTTTGTGTATGTTGTTAAAATGCTTTTCGATAATGCTTTAAACTCAATCACTTTTCCAACTTATAGAACGTAGTTATTGGCTCTGTTATTGGGAAGTTGCGAACCCCGATTCAGAGTACACTATATGTGTCACCCCTTGGTAAGAGAAGTCTATCGGATACAACATAAGATCGACTAAGGCACACCGATTGTAGTAAGTCTATCAAGCTTTGGATTCCAACGGAGGACTGTGTTTAGTGAAACATCTGACTAGACCCTTAGTACATTGTCGGTCCCAGACCATGCTAGTGTAGTTACCAAGCATATAAACTTCGTACGTGCATGCTGAAGCACAGCGGTTGTTGTAAGCTGTACCTCTACTAAGTAAGGCCATGGAACACAGTCAGTGTTGATCAATACACTGCACCATAATGCGGTCTCAAGCATTGCACCCCACTTGAGGGATTCTTAGTTAATTAAGGAACTGTTTGTTTAAACACATAAAGGATTGGACCGTTAGGATAACCGAACGTGTTCATGGAAGTCAACTTGACTTGGCCATGGTGTTCTTTATGGTTGAACTCTTTTTAAGGGCATAACTACCTTTTAAAACCAATCATTAACGAAAGCTTTGAAACACATCACGTCTCTCGAATATGGTAAACCCTGTGTTCTATTAAGCTTAAGAAAGTTTAGACCTTTGTGGAATGTTAATACGTCACCCAACCAAGTCGCTCAATTGGATGAGCTGTCTGAACGTGTATGCCTGTAGTGGGAGTGCACGGGCATTGGGGGTAAGAGACGTTGCTGTCTATTTAGAATCTTCAAGCCTATTGCATTACCCAGTGACATGTCTTACGACATGGGCGTTTAGGAACAGTGTAATGAATACAAGGCCTCTACCTAGTCATGAGCCAACATTCTATAATCTCGGCAGAGTAACTGATGAAATCATAGTATGCACTTGTTTTAACCTTATCTGAATTACGAATTGTTTTGCATTTACTTTATCTGTCTTATAAACTAGAAAAACCCAAAATTAGGTAACCGCTACTCCTTCATAACTATCTTAAGCTTTAAATATAGGTTCGATTCTACTGATATCTCAAAAATACGACTCTAGGTCATACTTCCCATACTCATAATAAGGAGTAGTACGATTTAGGCCCCGCTAAATAAAAATTTAAAACAGTACCCCCCCCCCCCTTTGGTGCCTGATTCTGACGTGTTGCGACCTAACGACACCGCACAAATAAAACCGTCTGTTTCGGCCATATCAAGGGAGAGTATAAGTTTTTGGCACCGCTGCCGGGGATCTGATATCAGATAATACTGCTCTCTATCAGACTTATTCACAAGCATTTAGTGGTGTCTAAGAAAGACAATTATATACGGACTTGGTTGTTGGATTTTCCGAACAGTCTCCAATTATATTGGGACCAAAAGGATCCTGCCTCTCCGTAGTCGGCCTGACCACTTAGTTTGTTGAATAGTTAGTACGAAGCTCTGTTATCGAAATACCAAGGAATCAGTAGCAAGAACCAAAAACATATTCAACCTTAGGATAGTTAGCTTATCTTACACTAAATTAGATTACTTTAAATTAGACTACCTGATATGCTACTAACGGATGGTTTTATTTGTGCGGTGTTGTTAGGTCGCAGGATGTCCAGTTCGGTAGCAGACAGTATCTTCGTTTATTTATATTGTGCGGGGCCTAAATTTACTTTTACTTTCTAAGGTGTAGAAGGTGTAAGTTAACCTAGTGTCGTGTTTTCTAATGGTTTAACGAATTGAAGATCAAGTGGATAATTGTCTTTTACTTAAATTACCTGGATAAAGGATAGTAGTTGGTTTAAGCTAAAGCCCTAATTACAGAAAAGTAAATAAAGTGGGAGGATGTCCGGAGTATGCAGATCAAGGAAATGTTGACCAAGATATTAGTTTAGGCTAGGGAAAGGTAATTACGTTGATATTGAAGCTTGTGATTGAAATGGTGTAGATCTGGTTGGATGAGCCAATTACACAGACCTACTTATCTCTAAACTCCCAGAGTTCTCGTTGAGTAGTGAGAAGTATGTCACGTGGTTGTATAACTGAAGCGTGACTATACCTCGGAGGTTATCCTTAGTAAAGCACTAGGTTTATTAGTGAGTTGAGTTCTAATCCTAATCCTCGTTATCAGTTTGGTTAACTGAATAACAACGTGTCGTGTTGATTGAACACTGATCACAAACGGAAGGAGTCCGTCGGATTAAGTTGACAAAACCTCAAATGAAAACTAACAATCATTTCATCATACAAATGAGATCAAACCAAGACAAACATTATACAGCATTAAAGTTAATATACTGGTAGTAAAGTAGATAGAAACCTAACAGGTACCTCAACCGTTGATATGGCTTAATCCTAAGCAACAATCAAACAAGAACATGTAGTAGGTTTGGGTCATACAGTCAGGGCACTAGCTAGATCTTAACAGCTCCTAAGAGGTCTCTTCAGAACAGTCAATAGCCATACTAGGTCATTCATGTCTCAATTCCTAGGTTTCGTGTCCTAAAAGCGCATTAAATGCCTCTCGAGAACTCCGGACATACCGACTTCATAGAATCTTCAGATACATTATAACCAGGGGTCTTAATCCTATGAAGTAGCTAAGTTCATATAGGTGGATAAGTCCTGATCACAACCTAGGTTGGTCAATCCTTAAGATGATAGCATACAAATCTATCAGACTTCCTAAGTTCAGCATAACAACGATAACCATATTACTTTAACATAATTACGCTAACCCAAACTTCTATCATGGTAACATACAGATTAATTAAGCTACCATGGTAATATCAGGAAGCATTATTAAACATAAAAGGTAAGAATACATGTTTAATACAAAAGACAAGTGTTTCGGATAAAAACCTGAAAGGGCCAAAGAAATCTGCCCGAGATCGCAAGGACTCGCCGGGATATCCTCCAGAAAATAAAAAGCTAAGCTAGCTAATACTAAAAACTAACCTAAAACTTAAAAATATAAAATGAATTGTAAATTGAGTGTGTGTTGAAATGGATGGAGAAGGCCCTATAAATAGACTTGAATTTTGCCTACAAACGGCTGGCAGGCCGTTTGGCAGGCCGTTTGGCAAGCCGTTTGCCCAGGCCGTTTGCCAGGTGATCAAGTATATTTTCACGAGGTCAAGGTGAACTTACGCTTGAGTGCATAGTAGGGTTTAAGGACTAACAACATTCGGACCTCCGACACTTAGTCGTCGATAACCCACATCGGTATCGTTTCGATTCCGATAGGGTGGCCGATTTGAGAGTCCACCAACAACCTAGCATACGAGTTTGAGTAGCCCAAAGACATGAAGGTTTTATAGTTTGAGACATACCTGAAAGTCTTAGAGAAAGTATGAAGCTTTATTCGTACGACGAAGATTTGTATGCTGTGGTTTACGTATGAGTAAACGAATGAATGTGTATGTTTTAGGGTTTATGAGCTATGTATTTATAGGCTCATGAATTAGGGTTTCGGTAGAATCTCTTCCCTAATTAAATGCAATCTTATCCCAACTAACTTTCGTTATTTAAGAAAAAGAATCCGTATTGATCATTCTGTACATTCTTCTAGAATATACTGGACCCTTATGCAAGTTTACGAAAATCGCATAAGATGGTATAGGCGCATAAGGTGCGACTATACCCGTGCCATATACCTTACGTGGCAGTTTGTGTGCGGTTTAGGGCTTTGGATGTGCAATCCGCATAATCTTGCGGATATGCATATCATTAAGTCCCCCCTGTTCGATGTTATATACAATGCCAATAAGTGTATAGCACCGAACTAATAAAATAATAGCACCGAATAATGCCCAATGATTACATCGGAGCATAGGACTGTGTATTTAAACGTATTGGAGATACACATAGGACATTATATGCGTGTATGTGTAACCAGCCGCCGTTTGCATTAAATTCGAAATATTCGTATAGTTGAAAAATCGTCCTTTCGACTGTAATTCCTATACCCGAGGTGACAACTGTCATTATTTCCCATGGGGATAATGATGACAGTATATGCAACTGCCTAGAGTTGCTATTGTACGCTGATTGTTAATTCACGTAGATTGTTACACGTGTACGCTTAAGAATTGCCCGTGTCATTTTCATTTATACTTGCCTATAAATAGCCAAATTACCCTTTTTGGGTTTTACACGCTCCTCTCTAATTTCAAATTTTGCTCTTTTTTCGGCAGCCATTTACTTTGTCGTTTCGTATTCAGTTATCCGAAGGTCCGTGCTTTCTTTCCTTCTTTCTTTTATTTTACATTTTTAAATGTTGCATCTATCTGCCATGTCTTCTGACAAGAACGTCAAGGATATAGATTCGTCGATTACTAAATCGGAGATTCGCCGAATCGTGAAACAATATCCCCCACTTGAACAATATTCTACGATTGCCGCTTTAAGCGATCAACGGGCTAACGAACCACCGCAGTTAATGATTGCTGTTTATGACAAGGTTATGGAGCTTGGTAACACTTGTATTCCTCCAACCCCTTTTTTCATGGAAGTTCTTCGTCACTACTCAATTGGTATTAGCCAACTTCACCCGTATGGTGCCAATCGCATTTCTATTTTTGAGATGTGGTGTCGTGCCAACGGTCATAAGCCGTCTTTATCCATTTTTACCAATCTGTTTCATGCCTCCATGAGTGATGAGAGCTGGTATTCTTTAGATAACGTTGCCAATTTTTGTGTTACCCCAAAACAGGGTGTGAAGGGGGCATAGAAAAAATCATTTTTCTTTGTTAAAGCTATTTGCATTTCTGAAGATTTTAATAGCATTCTTGTATGGTATTCTGGCAAGAAGGGGGAGAAAAACAAACCTCTGCCGATAGACAAATTTTATAAGTGTTACCTTAATCTTCAACTTCCATCTCGCATTTATCCCAATGTCCCCTTAGTTCTTGGCTGCATTTCAACCCACTGGACGCATTCTGATAAGCGTCCTGTTATAATTAAGAACAAGAAGGGTATATCCCTTTTTTTTATTATCTTGGGTGTATGTTTAATTCCTTTTTTCTCATACTTGTATGTACTCGTGTATTTGCAGAGATGGATTTGAACGAGTTTATGATGTTAAAGACGTCTGATGGCGTTGCTTATGGACAGAAAGATCTGCATGATACTAACTCCGATGTTCAACCAGAAATTATCAAGGCACCAACTAATCCAGCTGCCCCTGCAACCTTCGAAGCGCAGGACAACCAGTATGCGTCAAGAGAGAGAAACCAACGTGTCTTCCTTCGTTGAAATTCAACGGTCCCCTGTTGTTGAAACTTCGAAAGCGGCCGGAAAAGGCCAATTATAGGTAAGCGCCCCTTATGCTCTATTCAAGAACATTTTTATTATTTATTTATTCATTATTATTATATATATTTTTATCGTAATTTCTTATGTTGCAGATATTAGCAATCCGATTGAAATTGACCAAGAGGTGAAATCTGTCAACCGTGCCCCTGCTCCAGAAACCCAAGCATCCTAGACTGTTCCAAATTCTCCCGTTCTTCGTGAATCAACTGTAGATCCAAATATTTCCTGCAAGCTTCCACCGTTCCAAAGGCGCACCGACCTGTATTCGGATGCCCCTTCACTTGATACTAGTCGCAACAAGCGTGCTCGACTCAACATTCCAACGAGCTTTTCCTTATCCCCTGACATGGATCTTGATTATTTTGAGGAGTTTTTTAAGATATATGTCCCCACTTTTACTCAACAGTTTTCGCATCTTGGTGCATGCGCTCCTTCCAGTCTTGCTGCGAAGTTTGAGCATCTTTCTCCTGAGCAAGATCTTTTCATTGATACGCAGGCTACGATGTTCAATCTTGCCAAAGATAATAACCGCCTGAAACAAAAATCCGATTCCATAATTCTTGGTCATAAACATTTGTCGTGTGAGCAAAGGGAGTTTGCCAACCTTGATGCTGAGAAACAATGGATATCTGAACAACTTCATTAGGAGGTTGCTGCCCATTTAATGGTGGAGGATAGGAATACTCATCTTGAGGGTGAGTGCCAGCGTTTATTGAATGCAATTAAGAGTTCAGAAACTGTTCGTTCTGATCTTGAGTCTTAAGTGAATCATCTGTCCCTACAACTTAGTACTGCATCATCTGAGAACTGCCAGTTTAAAAAGCATCTTGAGGAGCTGAACGCGGAGCACCAAATAGTTATTAGTGAGCGTGATGATCTGAAGGCCAAATGCTCAAGCCTCCAAACTGAATGCTCAAGCCTCAAAACTGAATACTCAACTTTAAGATCTGGTCTTCCTGAAATGTCTCGTTCATATTGATTATAAATGTTCCATATTAATTGATTTCGTCGCGAAGTTTTGACCTCTATATGAGACGTTTTTCAAAGGCTGCATTCATTTTTAAAACAACCATAACCTTTATTTTATCGATAAAGGTTTTAAAAAAAAACATTACGTAGATTATCAAATAATGATAATCTAAAATATACCGTTTACACACGACCATTACATAATGGTTTACAATAAAAATATATTACATCGAAATAAGTTTCTTGAATGCAGTTTTTACACAATATCATACAATCATGGACTCCACATCCTGTCCTTATTTTAGTATGCAACAGCGGAAGCTCTTAATAATCACCTGAGAATAAACATGCTTAAAACGTCAACAAAAAATGTTGGTGAGTTATAGGATTAACCTATTATCAAATTAATAGAATAGACCACAAGATTTCATTTATTCAATAATGTTACACTCGCAAGTGTATAAAAATCATTCTATGATGAACACCTCGTAACCGACATTAACATAATGCATATAGAATATTCCCCGCATACTCGCAAGCATGTCATAAATTGGCAATCGCAATCACCATATAAATCAAAGTATTAAAGCATTCCAAATTCCAGAATGGGGTTTGTTAGGCCCATAGATCTATCTTTAGGATTCGCATAAATTATGGGTCATTTCCCTAATTCTTAGGCTACCAGACTTGAAGGGGCAATGAAAGGACCCGTTCATATACATTATAAACGATTCACAATAGTTGATTACATTGCGAGGTATTTGACCTCTATATGATACATTTTACAAACATTGCATTCGTTTTTAAAAGACAATCTTTCTTTACATCGAAAGTTGACAGGCATGCATACCATTTCATAATATCCACTATCCAACTATAAATTGATTTAATAATAATCTTTGATGAACTCAATGACTCGAATGCAACGTTCTTCAAAATATGCTATGAAAGACTCCAAGTAATATCTTTAAAATGAGCAAATGCACAGCGGAAGATTTCTTTAACACCTGAGAATAAACATGCTTTAAAGTGTCAACCAAAAGGTTGGTGAGTTCATTAGTTTATCATAATCATTTATTTCTATCATTTTAATAGACCACAAGAATTTCATTTCCAGTTCTCATAGATATACGTCCCATGCATAGAGACAAAAATAATCATTCATATGGTGAACACCTGGTAACCGACATTAACTAGATACATATAAGAATATCCCCTATCATTCCGGGATCCTCCTTTGGACATGATATAAATTTCGAAGTACTAAAGTATCCGGTACTTTGGATGGGGTTTGTTAGGCCCAATAGATCTATCTTTAGGATTCGCGTCAATTAGGGTGTCGGTTCCCTAATTCTTAGATTACCAGACTTTAATAAAAAGGGGCATATTCGATTTTGATAATTCAACCATAGAATGTAGTTTCAATTACTTGTGTCTATTTCGTCAAACATTTATAAAAGCGCATGTATTCTCAGTCCCAAAAATATAAAGGGTAAAAAGGCAAATGAAACTCACCATACTGTATTTCGTAGTAAAAATACATATAACGTCATTGAACAAGTGCAAGGTTGGCCTCGAATTCACGAACCTAAATTAATTATATATATTTATGTGTTTGTCAATATTTGTCTAACAAATTAGGTAAAGCCATAGTGTACCACAATCCTAATGCTCGAGACTAATATGCAAAAGTCAACAAAAGTAAATTTGACTCAAAATAATTTCCAAAAATCTATACATGATTAATATATAGTTTAAATATCGTCGTTTTATATTTTTAAAATATTTTTAAAAGATTTATTAGAGTAAATAATATAATTTATTTATTAATAAATAAATAAAATTTTATATTAAATTTATATAATAAAATATACTTTTACTTTTATATATATTAAGTAATAAAATTTATAGGGTTCATTTAATATCATAAAGATAATATGATAGTTATTATTAAAGTAAGTTATTACACGTAGTAAAATATGTTTGTATCGCATATTTATTTGATAAAATAATATCTATAATGATAGTAAGTAAAAGTTGATTTATTTGTAATAATAATTATTATTATAAAAATATCAATATTTATAATTACTAAGATGACATTTTAATAAAACGATAATTCTAATTATGATAACTTTAATATTTACGATAATTTTTAATATTATCTTTAAAATAATAATTCTATTTAAAATAATAATAATAATGATATTTTATAGTAACAATGACATTTCTATTAAAATAATAATTTTTGTTAAAATGATAGTTTTAATACTAACGATACTTTTAATAATAATAGTAATGATAATAATAATAAGAACGATAATTTTATCTAAATAAATATCTTATAATATTTTAATTTCATCATGATACTCTTACTCATTATTTCCTAATCATTTTGTTTAATAGCTTTTAATCGTCTTTTATATCGTGTTCATAATAATGATAATAATAGTAATCAAAATAATTAGGTGTTACAAATATTTGTTTTAATTACACTAATATTAATAATGATAGTTACTATAACATTATTAACGATAATACTAATAATTATCTTAATGATAATATAGTAATAATAATAATAACAATAACAATAACCATTTTTAAATAATGATATATATATTAATAATGATAATAATAATAATAATACTAATAATAATAATAATAATAATAATAATAATAATAATAATAATAATAATAATAATAATAATAATAATAATAATTGGATAATAATAATAATACTAATTATAACTTTAACGATAATAACGATAGTAAAAAAAATAACAATTTTAATGATAAATCTCTTTTATTGATAAAGATAAAAAAAATAACAATTTTAACGATAATAATAAGATAAAACTAAAACGACGATAAAAATGACGATAATAATAATCATTTTTAATAAAATATCAAAAATTCAATTGATTATAACTTCTAATCCGTTCATCGAAACCATTCGATATCTAAAGGAAAAGTTCTTAATTTTTTGCTAGCTTTCCAAGGATATGCATATCTTATACCTTATCTCAACCGCAAGTGTAACTAATTCAAGATTCAAGCTAACCTGTCTAAGGGCAATATCAAAAGTACAAGCATGCATAATCCTAAATACTCGAGCACTAGTCAGGGATACACTATTAGTATGTAAAAGTTAAATTATGAGTACTCACGTATCAATATTGAGATTCAATATTGAGATTCAATATTGCAGGAAAGTTACGTAGACGCAACGGAAATGATAAACACTATATTGACCTCACGAGCATACCCATTAACCATACTCAATCACCTCCATAGCTATAACCCATAATTTCCTTAATCCTATCCTACTCGAAAAACAATTTCGAAATCACTCGGACAGCACTTCGTCGTAATATTTTATGTATACTAATAATATCTTGAAATAATACGGAGTAAATATATATATGTAAATCGATTGAGAGAGTTTAGAGAAAAATATTTTCAAGTTTCTATGAAATAATGAAACCTATTGAATTCTATTTATAATAGATTTTTGAATTATTAAAGTGAATTATTAAAGTATGAATTATTAAAGTGAATTATTAAAGTATGAATTATTAAAGTGAATTATTAAAGTATGAATTATTAAAGTGAATTATTAAAGTATGAATTATTAAAGTGAATTATTAAAGTTAAAGTAAGTAAAAATAAAGTAAAGGTAAAGTTTAAGTATAGTAAAAGTATAAAACTACGTACGTATAATACGCATATAAATATATATAATATTAGTTTAAATCATTATATATATTTAATAAAATAAAATATAAATATCGTTATCTTTATCATACTAGTTAAGTAATGAGTTGTCAAAAGTGGTTCTAGATATTTATAAAAGTTATATACGTTTTAATAATAAAGTTCTTTTTAAAATGAAACCGTTTTTGTACGTTTGAAACTAAATAGATCAATCGAGTCTTTATGAGATTCACTTTTCCACTATCCTTTGTCTAGTTCTCAATGATTGACAATTTGTTCTTATTTATAAATCACTTTACCATTTTTTGAATATTGTTAAAATGGAAAGATTTCTCAAATCAACGTGGGCCTTTCAACAGAGACTTGTAATCATAATTCAATATATCTGATAATTCAATCATTTGATCTTATCTTCTAATTCCATTGATAAACATTTTGAAACAGATATACAATCATATAAAGTATTTAATCTAATATTTTGTTTATGTTTCAAGTTATAATATATATACACATATACATATATAATCATATTCGTTTAATGGTTCGTGAATCGTTGGAACTTGGTCGAGGTTGAATGAATGTATGAACATAGTTTAAAATTCTTGAAATTTAACTTAACAAATATTGCTTATCGTGTCGGAAACATATAAAGATTAAAGTTTAAATTTGGTTGGAAATTTCCTGGTTGTCACAGTACCTACCCATTAAAGAAATTTCATCCCGAAATTTGAGTGGAAAGGTCGTGAATTATAATAAGTATGTTTTCATGATGCATACGGGCTGAAAATTAGAGTTTTATCATCAGCGAATAATTTGTATAAACAATCCAATTATATGTGTAACATCCCGCATTTTTCCGTTAAATTATTTTTAACGCCGTCTTTTTATTTTATTTTATTATTTAATATCCTCAGTATCTCGATTCGTATCCTCCATTAGCAACATTCTTAAAATATTTTCGTTATTGGATTATAACGTCTCCCGTACTCCCGTATAATTCAAAATATTCGTTCGGTAAATTCCCGCACCCGACTACAAACTAGAGGGACTAGTTTTGCCAAAAAGACAAAGAGGTGACTAGCACTTTGACTAGTCAACCTCCTCCCCATCTTTCTTTTTCATTTCTTTTCCAATTTCTTTTCATACTTCTCCATTTTCTCTCAATCCTTCAAAAAGGAAATCATCATCCATTTCAAATCGATCAAGCTTCAATCCAAACAAATTACATATTTGGAATCCTTGCATCTTCCTCTTCGATTCCATACCGATTTCATCAAATTTGGGTAACTTTCTAAAATCACTAGATTTCTTTAAATTCATGTTCTTGACTTAAAAGTGTGTCAATTAGTGTCTATGGCTCATCGTGAGGTCGTGTATGTAAATTGTATGCTCGATTCGTTGTTTTTGGTGTAACTAGTTCATTATGAAAATTTGCTTGCTAAATCTTTGATTTTGAATGATCAAATGTTGTTAGATTGTTAAAGTGCATGTTTTAAAAGTGTTACTAGTATCATTAGCTTCGTTTTGATGTATAGGTTGATTAAGAAAACTCCAAGAACATGATTAGTGATTCTGTGAACTTGGATTAGGGTTTGATAAGCTTTAGATGAACTTTTGATGCACCAAATGCTATGAAATATTGTAGATAAGAATTTTGTTGCAATGTGTGTATGATTACCTTCGAAACGGCATATCATACATGTAAATTGGTTGCCCGAATCATAAAATGCGTTTTAGAACTTGAAACTTTGATTATGAACGTTTAATGCGGTTTTTGGTTGTTGTTAGTGATGAATTGCTTGATGAAATGTGCTTAGTTGTTTTCCTTGTCAAATTACCTTTCTAATGATATAGGTTATGCGTTTTAAGTGTTTTCGGTGCATGAAATGTGTTATATTGTATTTTGGTTCGTGACTTGGACCATTTTTTCTGCAAACTGCATGATTCCCAGGTATTGCGCGCCGCGCATTTACCCGCGCGCCGCGCAGAATCAGAGATCCCAGATGTTTGCCTTCTTGGTTGAGTTCTGACCAGAAATTGCACTTGGGTGCGCGCCTCGCAACCCAGTGCGCGCCGCGCAAAAGCCCCAGGCCACTCTCTTTTGTTTTTAAATGTCACAAAAATGTTTCCGCTTAACTAAAACTCCGTTTAACATGAAACTTGACTATTAGGCTCTTATATGACTTCTCGTCTTGGGAAAATTGTCGGATACCCGACCCGACCTCGTTGACTTTGACCGACCAAAGTTTGACTTTTTGTCAAACTTAACCAATTGATTATGCAATCTTTCTAACTTGTTTCTATACATGTATCTTGCATGAAACTTGACTATTTGCTTCACATGCTTCATAATCGAGTCGTGTTGAGCCATAGGACTAATTGAGCAACTTTGACCCTTCGTGACTATCGTTATTGATACAACCTATTTGTTTAGGTCGAGACTAGCGTTGTCCTTTGCGCACATTACTTGTTGAAGTACTTATTTACTCTTGCAATCAAAGGTGAGATCATAGTCCCACTTTTTAATCACTTTTATTCTTTACATCGTGGGCTGAGAAACACATACATTTCATACTTATTTACTTTTCATGCTTTTACATTGTGAACAAATACGAATACAAAGATGCATACGAGTTTGAACAAAAGTCCTCAATCCAATTATCATTAGTTCCACTTGCAGGGTGTAAGTGTAAGCGTGTAATTATGTTGTGTGGCCATACGGGTTTAACAAACCCTCATTCAGACGGTTCGCTACCGTTAGTGAATGAAATATAATTTCAACAATGTATAGTGTAAGTTCTAACACTAAATTCAAAATTCAGAGGGAAGATTCGGTTAAGCCTTGATAATTGGGTGCTCGTGATACAAATACTATTTTGGAATGTGAACGATTTTGGTTAAGCAATTCATAAAGAACCTTGTGGTTCAATACAATTTACTTACTAAACCTATGATTTCACCAACGTTTTCGTTGACAGATTCTTCTATGTTTTTCTCAGGTTTTTGAATGCTTAAGTGATACATGCTTCCGCACTCTTTTGATACTTGCTTGGATGTCGAGTATACATGCATATTTGGAGCATCTTTTTGACTACTTTTAAATTGTGTCGCATAGGTTTCAATTGTACGTTTAACATTGTAATGTAACTAGCCGTCGAACTTCTTTTGTAAACTTGAAACACCCTTTTACATTGAAATGAATGCGACATATTTTGGTCAAACGTTGTCTTAAAGACTTATGACCATGTAATGGGACCTACGTAGTCGACGCCGTCACTTGACGATTTGTCGGGGTCGCTACAAGTGGTATTAGAGCCTTGGTTGTAGGGATTTAGAGTTCATTTGTGTCCACCTCGAGTCATAAGGTACATAGGTGAATCTAGACTACAACCGGCATATAGACTGAAGTAGGAATTACTTGACTATTTGTGCATTTATACTCGAACTCTTCTATCATATCTAACTCGTATTCGATCTTGATCTTACGTTGATAAATTTTGTTGATGCGCCACCTTGACTTTATGAAGTAATGTTAAATGCACATTAGAATCAGGGTAATATAATTTCCGGGATTATGTTACGGTGATTCACATGGACGTTCCGACATTATGACATAAAGAATTTAGGGCGAGTCAAGGAAAATTTTCTCTCTATCCTTATTCCATACTCCGGTTAGTATTGTTGAAAATACTAACCAACGATATTCTTGTGTCATGAAGGAACAATGGCTCGTCGACGCGCTCCTCCCGAAACTCCCGAACAAGCCCTCCAACGTATGATAGCCACTGCCGTGGATGCGGCCATGGCCGGTCACTCCTCCAACAACAACAATAACAACAATCATCACAACAACAGCAATGGAGCCGGAAATTCCAACGAAGGATGCTCCTATAAGAATTTCATGGGGTGCAAACCTCACACTTTTGATGGAACCGGGGGACCGGTTGTGCTCACCCGATGGTTTGAGCAAACGGAAGCCGTCTTTAGCATAAGCGGTTGTCGAGACCAAGACAAGGTTAGATATTCCACTCACACCTTCGCCGGTATCGCTCTCACATGGTGGAATTCGTATGTACAATCGGTGGGTATCCACGAAGCCCACGCTCTCTCTTGGGCTGACTTAAGAGGAAAGATGATCACCGAATATTTTCCTCGCGAAGAAACCCGAAGGCTCGAACAAGAACTAAGAGCTTTGAAAGCAGTCGGGAACGACCTTAAGGCCTATAATCAACGATTCTCCGAACTTGCTTTGATGTACCCAAATCTTGTGAACCCCGAATCTTTAAGGGTTGAACTTTACATGGATGGTCTCCCCAAGAGCATCAAACAAGGAGTAATGTCATCCAAACCCGCTAACCACCAAGAGGCTTTGAATATGGCCCGCCATTTGATTGAAACAGTGGACGAGATTGAAGTGCCGGCACCTAAAGCCGAGGATAAGTCGGGTGACAACAAAAGAAAATGGGAAGCCCCCCAATCAAGCAATTACAACAACCCCGCCAAGAAGCCCTTCATCCCCAACGGCAAGAAAGGTTATACCGGACACCTACCGTATTGTAACGAGTGCTACAAACATCATTTAGGTGAATGTGGCCAACCATTTTGCTTGAAGTGTCAAAGAAGTGGCCATGTAGCCCACGATTGTAGGAATACCGCTCCCGTCGCTCAAAAGGAGCACAATGCACCCAAGACGGGTGTTTGTTTTGAATGTGGCCAACCGGGTCATTTTAGGAGTGCGTGCCCAAATAAGAAAATCAACCCCAACACCCGCCGTTGAACCTCCAACATCGACACCTAGGATGCCCGAGACGACGATGGACTAGTCACGGGTACGTTTCTTCACAACCAACCGTATATTTCATACTTATTCAATTCGGTTACAGCTAGACGATTTATAACCAAGACTTTGACTCGTACCCTTTGCACTCCACCTTTTTCCCCTAGACACTACTTAGGCAATTTAAGTGACCAACGGAAAATATTGCGTGCCTATAAATTTTATTGGAGGATATACGTTAAGACTTTTGACTTGACACCTATAGAACTAGGGAGCTCGGAACCTATTTCATCTTGTATAGATTATTGTGAACTGAGTAATTTTCGGTTGGAAACCGATACCCTCTCCCTCGCATCCATGACCTCATGATTTCTTGCATGAATCCCGTGTGTATTCCAAAACGACCTCCGTTCCGGTTATCATCAATTGGGGGTTAAGGGAGACAATGTCTCCTGAGTCTTTTCCGAACTCGAAACGTTAGTTGTAAATCTCTCTTAGTACCATTCGATTTATCCAAGGCTCGTCCGTATCCATAAACCTCCTAAACCACGTATGCAAACTTATCTAGACAAATCTGTTATCGTATTTATAGATGACATCTTAACTTATTCAAGTAAAGAAGGAAAACGAACAACATCACCATCTTACGCTCGAACTTTTGAGAAAAGAGCAACTCTATACCAAATTCTCCAAGTGAGAATTTCTGTTGAACGAAGTCCAATTTTCTAGACCATAATGTTAATGGTCAAGGCATTACAATCACTCTCGAAATCAAGCCACATGTAATCAGGAAACTCTCCTCACTCAGACTTGTATTCGTAAAATCTTAGATCTCGTCTGTTACTACCGAAGATTCATTTCTGACTTTTCTCTTGTTACACGACTTTTAAACTCGTTAACTCACTAAGGAAAAACTATAAACCTCTCCGTGTTCGAGCCTTGAGCGTGATTCTTCACACCAACATTTCTAGTTAAATTCGTTATTTTGCACGAAGAAGTCGAATACTAAATTGTGGATCCGATCAATTTTCTCGTCATCACGTACCATACTACACACCTCTGATATTTCACCGTTACCGTCTGATATTACTGGAATTTAAGATAACACACAATCCAACGATACTTCACTCTTCTTTGACTTAACGCCCTTGTGTTTCTGATAATCGGCCAACTATTATTCAACCCCGAACTATACAACTACGTGTACTATCTCGTTTCTCTTTCAGACTTCAACTTTTGACAACTAGAGGCACGTTATGGCAACCTCGAGATGTAAGCTCATCCTATTCAAAGTTCTCATTTCGCTCCTATCTTTATCGCTCGCACTTCCGTATAAGGAAACTTTTGTAACATTTCTCAATGGATAGAGAAACTCTTCATATTACATTAGTATTCGCCACGAGGGTGAATAGTCCTAACGAACATTTTTGAGCCCTAACTAACTTGATCAAACATATCTTAAGGAATTCTTTTTCTAACATGGTGTACCATTGCCAATGCCAATTACCTCAGATCAAAATACTCGTATCGCTTCTAGTTTTGCAAGAAACCTTGGGAACCCGCTTAGACATGAGTACCGCGTATCTCTCACAAACCGACGAACCGAGCAAACGAACGATTTACATCCTGGAAGGACATGTTTCAAACTCGCATTATCGCTTTTAGTTGATCCCTCATACTACGATAGTTACCGTTCTTGTACTAACGCCGCACTTCCGAAACCCTATATGACCGCAAATGTCATACCCCTATTCGTTGGACCAATGCATGTGGCAAACAAACACCGAAATCTGAACTACATCAGGAAACAACAATTGAGATCATTCAAGTCCGAGAAGGGCTCGAGACGACCCGTAGTCGCCAAAAGAGTTATACCAAACTTAGATGAAAACCTCACAAAATCCCAGTGTGTAACCGCGAAATATTGAGAAACCGCACCTTGGAAAGGTGTAATCCATTTTGGGAAATCGAGGAGGGTTATATTCGCAATATTTAACCTTTTGGAACTTTGGGGCGTATTGGAACCGCTCCCTACCGTTTAGAACTGCTGACTCAATTAAGTTTCCGTTTACCTTACATTTTGTGTAACAAACTTAGAAACGTGTCCTGCGGAACAGGAACGTGCAATCATTCTAAATGCACCAACTATTGATGACAAACTCCGCTTCATAGGAAAACCGGCTGAACATGTGGATCGTAGAACCAAACCTTACTACTACGTAACACCCCGACTATTCAGATTCGTGGAAATGCCTAAGGATGTATCTTCACTTCTCCGTAGATTGAACAACACTATGTCTCGAGTAAGAGACATCGACTGTTACTTCCAACTAAATTTCGGGACGAAATTTCTTTTGAGGTGTGGATAATGTAACATCCCGCATTTTTCCGTTAAATTATTTTTAACGCCGTCTTTTTTTTATTTTATTATTTAATATCCTCAGTATCTCGATTCGTATCCTCCATTAGCTACATTCTTAAAATATTTTCGTTATTGGATTATAACGTCTCCCGTACTCCCTTATAATTCAAAATATTCGTTCGGTAAATTCCCGCACCCGACTACAAACTAGAGGGACTAGTTTTGCCAAAAAGACAAAGAGGTGACTAGCACTTTGACTAGTCAACCTCCTCCCCATCTTTCTTTTTCATTTCTTTTCCAATTTCTTTTCATACTTCTCCATTTTCTCTCAATCCTTCAAAAAGGAAATCATCATCCATTTCAAATCGATCAAGCTTCAATCCAAACAAATTACATATTTGGAATCCTTGCATCTTCCTCTTCGATTCCATACCGATTTCATCAAATTTGGGTAACTTTCTAAAATCACTAGATTTCTTTAAATTCATGTTCTTGACTTAAAAGTGTGTCAATTAGTGTCTATGGCTCATCGTGAGGTCGTGTATGTAAATTGTATGCTCGATTCGTTGTTTTTGGTGTAACTAGTTCATTATGAAAATTTGCTTGCTAAATCTTTGATTTTGAATGATCAAATCTTGTTAGATTGTTAAAATGCATGTTTTAAAAGTGTTACTAGTATCATTAGCTTCGTTTTGATGTATAGGTTGATTAAGAAAACTCCAAGAACATGATTAGTGATTTTGTGAACTTGGATTAGGGTTTGATAAGCTTTAGATGAACTTTTGATGCACCAAATGCTATGAAATATTGTAGATAAGAATTTTGTTGCAATGTGTGTATGATTACCTTCGAAACGGCATATCATACATGTAAATTGGTTGCCCGAATCATAAAATGCGTTTTAGAACTTGAAACTTTGATTATGAACATTTAATGCGGTTTTTGGTTGTTGTTAGTGATGAATTGCTTGATGAAATGTGCTTAGTTGTTTTCCTTGTCAAATTACCTTTCTAATGATATAGGTTATGCGTTTTAAGTGTTTTCGGTGCATGAAATGTGTTATATTGTATTTTAGTTCGTGACTTGGACCATTTTTTCTGCAAACTGCATGATTCCCAGGTATTGCGCGCCGCGCATTTACCCGCGCGCCGCGCAGAATCAGAGATCCCAGATGTTTGCCTTCTTGGTTGAGTTCTGACCAGAAATTGCACTTGGGTGCGCGCCGCGCAAAAGCCCCAGGCCACTCTCTTTTGTTTTTAAATGTCACAAAAATGTTTCCGCTTAACTAAAACTCCGTTTAACATGAAACTTGACTATTAGGCTCTTATATGACTTCTCGTCTTGGGAAAATTGTCGGATACCCGACCCGACCTCGTTGACTTTGACCGACCAAAGTTTGACTTTTTGTCAAACTTAACCAATTGATTATGCAATCTTTCTAACTTGTTTCTATACATGTATCTTGCATGAAACTTGACTATTTGCTTCACATGCTTCATAATCGAGTCGTGTTGAGCCATAGGACTAATTGAGCAACTTTGACCCTTCGTGACTATCGTTATTGATACAACCTATTTGTTTAGGTCGAGACTAGCGTTGTCCTTTGCGCACATTACTTGTTGAAGTACTTATTTACTCTTGCAATCAAAGGTGAGATCATAGTCCCACTTTTTAATCACTTTTATTCTTTACATCGTGGGCTGAGAAACACATACATTTCATACTTATTTACTTTTCATGCTTTTACATTGTGAACAAATACGAATACAAAGATGCATACGAGTTTGAACAAAAGTCCTCAATCCAATTATCATTAGTTCCACTTGCAGGGTGTAAGTGTAAGCGTGTAATTATGTTGTGTGGCCATACGGGTTTAACAAACCCTCATTCAGACGGTTCGCTACCGTTAGTGAATGAAATATAATTTCAACAATGTATAGTGTAAGTTCTAACACTAAATTCAAAATTCAGAGGGAAGATTCGGTTAAGCCTTGATAATTGGGTGCTCGTGATACAAATACTATTTTGGAATGTGAACGATTTTGGTTAAGCAATTCATAAAGAACCTTGTGGTTCAATACAATTTACTTACTAAACCTATGATTTCACCAACATTTTCGTTGACAGATTCTTCTATGTTTTCCTCAGGTTTTTGAATGCTTAAGTGATACATGCTTCCGCACTCTTTTGATACTTGCTTGGATGTCGAGTATACATGCATATTTGGAGCATCTTTTTGACTACTTTTAAATTGTGTCGCATAGGTTTCAATTGTACGTTTAACATTGTAATGTAACTAGCCGTCGAACTTCTTTTGTAAACTTGAAACACCCTTTTACATTGAAATGAATGCGACATATTTTGGTCAAACGTTGTCTTAAAGACTTATGACCATGTAATGGGACCTACGTAGTCGACGCCGTCACTTGACGATTTGTCGGGGTCGCTACAATATGAAGAGTACGAATGAAGCTAACATAGAAGATTGAAATGAGTAAGTGTAGATTCATCTTATCATTTGATGTAGATATGATTGATTCCCAGATTTCAAGGGATTTGAAGAAAATCTTCTCAATAAGATTTGACTCTCCGGTAATCAAGGGAATTAGGATCCGCTTTAAATGCGATCGTCCATTTTAATTGTTCTGTCGGAGATTTTCTTATAAATTCACCTCCTTCATTTCCTTACAACTCACACCTTCTGTTGATGCATTTTATGCAAGTCCCTAGACATCTACCCAAGTCCATTGCAGGTACAACAGTTTACAGGCCACCATGATTACTCGTTATTATCCTATCCTTGTTTGTATGTGGTTACAGGAACTGCAGGAATGAGATTTAGATGTTTGACTATGTTAGACTTAGTCAGACATACGAGTGAAGCCTCACTAGTACGGCTGACAGGCTCATACGCACGGTTGATGCTGAGCTAAGTCATAATTACAACATAAATGAGAAGACACGAGTGAGTGATCACCCCTACGGCTGATGAAGCCAACTCGTACGTGTGATGAAATGAATCGTATAGGTGAGTCAACAGCAGGGGTATATAAAGTCTTATGTTCTTCATTTTAGGTTAAGCCTCTCATTTGTTACACACACTCAGATCTAGTGAGCTCCTCCGATTCTCTCTCAGTCCAAATCTCCCAGGTGGTGAATAATAGCTCTAGGTGTTGATCTAATCACACTTGATTTAGTTGTGGTTTGATTAAATTAATAAAAAAAAAACTTAACCTATTCACTAGAGGGTTTGATTCACTTATTCCGCCATTGTGTAAGTTAAATCTGTTGATTTCTAAGTTCCTAGTCATGTTTCATCACCTTCTATTCTTCCCCCTCAACTCATATTTTAAAGTATTCATCAATATGCTTCATCCAGTTCTGATTCTCGATATACTTCTAACTTTCATATCGGTCATTCTTCTTTTTCATCTACCGCTGGAAGAATCTATTTACTTCTACTATACTCTTGGGTTTATAGTGTTTATAGTTCTCCCGTGTCTTTATATTGCTATATGCATCGATATATATGGTTTATAATTTCTGGTTTGTCGTTGGGCTTTATATGTTCCCTTATATTTCAAAATCTCTGCTTCTGTCTTCTATAATCATTATCATTCACAGTTAATGCTCTTTTTTATTTGCTGTAATTTATACCCCAATTTCTATTTCGGAGTTTTGTCCTTTCGTTTCTTCTTCTTGGGATTAAGCATCGCTTGTAATGGTCCAGAATTCACAGATATGAATTTCGGAATGAACATTGTTAATGTTCTAGGAAGGAAATTGTTATGGCACGATCTTGACTTGTCAAGTTACTAGAATACCTTGGAAAATGCCGAATCATCAAGAAATATTTTCTTGATATTTTAGAGGTTAAATAGAATACAAGAGTCGTATAACATGGCACATGATGATGTTATGATCTGTGAATCATCACGTTCCATTTAGAAACTCAGCATGACTTACTTTAATATAATCACATTGATCAAGTGTCATTATATTATACTAATTCATGCTTCAGTTCCCAACACTACTTCAAAATATTCCTATTTTAAAGTTGAATGTTTCAGAATTTAGAAACTAAAATAGTTTCTTTTATGATGTAATACAGATAGCGCAAAGAGGTAAATGATTTCAAATAAGAAAAATTAAGAAAATATCTTCAGAAATATGGAGGATGTTTATAATGAAAGATATGATGATATTTTAGAATTTCTAATATCAGAGGATGACGAAGAATATTGTCTGCAGGGGTTTAGAGTTAAGAGCAAGGTATTCGTTAATGACTTCAGCAGGTACTGAATCATTTGGATCCTTTGAAGTCAGGTTCAGTCTTTGTAATTTGTCCACAGCCTCCTTCCTACTTTACTCAATCCATTTTCCAGTTCCAAAACTTCTCTTTTTCTGCGCTTTACCAGCACACTTCATCATTATCATCCAGCTTTTACCGTTTAAAGTCGTTTATAGTTTTTGATGCTTCATCAGCATTTTTTCCATTTTCGGAGAACCAATTCGTAGTTCGGAGTGTTTTTCAGAAACTTCACATTCAAATTAAGTCCAGAAAATAGACGTTATATATACACATATAACTGTTGGCGTAGACATGCTGCGAGATTTCAAAATACTGATTGCTAATTCCCAATAATTCGTTGGCAATTCTCATTACAAGATGCGAATGAGTAAATGATGGGGTTTCAATGAATAATTATAATGACTTTTTGGAGAGGCTAAAGTCAAAGGGTAATGAAGTTGTTGGTACATCTGCTAATAATGTGGTGGAATGTAAAAGGTTCCCTGGTAACGATGGTGTATATCTCAAGGTTATAATAAGGTTAGTCTGACTGAAAAGTCAAAGTTGACTTGCTGGAGCTGTGACAAAACTGGCTACTTTGAATAGGAGTCGCAAAGTTATTTTTGCTAATAAATGTCAAAGAATCTGACGAGGATACGTTGTTTAAACTTTTACTTTGGTTTCAAGAGTTTTTCGGGTACATAACTGTGGGTAACATGTGGTTGGATCTTTATCTCGATTGCTCATCATTCGAAATGTCTTCAGAAATTTTTGAAGGGTTTGAACACAGATTGTAATCGTTAACATACATTTGATGTTATAACACAGTTTTGAAATCAAAATATAGCTTGTGAAAGATGTAAGGATCTAAGAGTGATGATTTTGGTCATATCTGAAGTTGAATTTTGAGATTTCAAAATCAGAATATGTAATTAAATTTTGAATGAGTATGGTTGTTTTGATTTCTATAAAAGAATGTATATTGTTGTGAAAGTAGGGAGTATAATGGATGATTTGCTGAATCAGATTCGAAGAATGTAACATATTAATTATGAATTTATATATCTCTCGGGTATTACCTACCCGTTAAAAAAAATTTCACAATTAATATTTTGTACAAAAGAATCTTATTACAGTCTTTTTGAAAATATATATATATATGTATATTTTCTTCAGATGTAACGTAGATTTAATGAGTTAATGTTAAATTAACCTCATTTGATTTACGGTTGAAACTAGAATTGAATAATCCCTAAAAGCTTTAAAAATTACATAAATTTTACGGAGTATTTCTTTAATGACATTGAAATTATAAATCAATACTTCGTTATTTGTTGATGTATGATGTTCGGTTCGTGGAATTCTTGTGAATTTCGCAAAGTATGAATGATGTTATTTGAAAAGTTTCGAGTACATGGATGATGAAAGTGTAAAATCAAACATATATTTGAATAATACACTTGATTTATTATGAGATGGAATTTATTGAATTAAAATAGAGATTGTAGTTAACGATGGTTAAGTTGTTAAGGAAGGATGTACATCTTAGCATATTAGTAATATGAATTTAATCGAGTAGTATCTACCCTTATTTAATTCAAACATTATAGCTTAGTACGAAAGATTTATTTTGATCTCAAAATTTGTATATATGTAATATACATATAATTTCTTCAGAGGAAATGAGTTAATACTTCATAACTCGTTGATACAATATACGCGTTATTGATTCGTAATGATGTCCACGGTGATTCTCGAACTGACGGAGTTTGTGATGTTATAGGTGCTGCTGATTCTGATGACACTGACGGCACTGACTGTGATGGTGATGCTACGGTACTGTTGATGTTGTTGGTAAAACAAGTCTAACTTATAAATCACGCATAATTCTTGTCAGGGTTTCTACTCTTTCTTCTATCATTTTGATTCACTCATCTGATTTATGGTTAGGGTTAGAATAGATAATCACTAAGACTTTAGAGATTACATAATCACCGCGGAGTATTTCTCCAATGAAGTTATGAATTAATACTTCGTCAGTTATTGTTGTTGGTACTCCTTGGTATCTATGGTGCGTATGACGTTGATGCTCGTGGGAAAGATTGTGGAGTTGAGGTTTACGATGCGATTGTGGTTGGGGGTGGTAATGGTACTGTTGACGTTGATGTTGGTGGTACTGATTATGCTGCTGGTGCTGCTGCTAGTGTTTGTAACCTTTGCACCATATTCTCCAAAGCCACTACCTGAGCGCGAAGCTCGTTGACTTCTTCTATTACACCGGGATGATTGTCAGTTCGGACAAGCGGATAAATAAAATCTAGAATTTGATGTAGTATATAATCGTGACGAGATACTCTGGAAATGAGAGAGAAAATGGTGTTTTAGACAGGTTCGCCGGTAAGTGCTTCAGGTTCTTCGTCAAGAGGACAATGTGGTGGATGGAAGGGATCACCTTCTTCTTGTCTTCAATGATTGAGGAGGCTACGAACCCATCCCAAATTCATCCAGAATAGGTGATGACTGATTGGTTGATCCATTCCAGTTACACTGCTTTCGGAGCTTGAAAGGGATTCCATTTCATAATCTGAGGAACTTGAACTAATGACGAATTCCATTTAGTACGATTGAATAAAGGATTTTTCGATATGAAATGATTTTCCAGCTATTGAATGGTATTCTAATTACATAGAATATCTATATATATAGAGCAAAAGATTTCATAGATTACGGAGGAATTTACGGAATATGTCAGACAAAGTTTAAAGTAACAGATACGATAAGATATGATTTAGCAGATACGCTAAGATATGAATTTTTTCTATACACTACTCATGCAATTAATGTAGCAAGACGTGTTTAGACTAATAATGATAAGCAAGTAATTTCCTAAGGATGAGAAGCAGATGATTTCCGACTAGAAATGATAAGCAAAACTTTTGACATGTAGACACGGTCGAAGTCCAGACTCACTAATGCATCCTAACGACTTATCAGTTAGACACACTAATGCAGACCTGGTTCGCTAAGACCACCGCTCTGATACCAACTGAAAGGACCCGTTCATATACATTATAAACGATTCACAATAGTTGATTACATTGCGAGGTATTTGACCTCTATATGATACATTTTACAAACATTGCATTCGTTTTTAAAAGACAATCTTTCTTTACATCAAAAATTGACAGGCATGCATACCATTTCATAATATCCACTATCCAACTATAAATTGATTTAATAATAATCTTTGATGAACTCAATGACTCGAATGCAACGTTCTTCGAAATATGCTATGAAAGACTCCAAGTAATATCTTTAAAATGAGCAAATGCACATCGAAAGATTTCTTTAACACCTGAGAATAAACATGCTTTAAAGTGTCAACCAAAAGGTTGGTGAGTTTATTAGTTTATCATAATCATTTATTTCCATCATTTTAATAGACCACAAGAATTTCATTTCCAGTTCTCATAAATATACATCCCATGCATAGAGACAAAAATAATCATTCATATGGTGAACACCTGGTAACCGACATTAACTAGATACATATAAGAATATCCCCTATCATTCCGGGATCCTCCTTCGGACATGATATAAATTTCGAAGTACTAAAGCATCCGGTACTTTGGATGGGGTTTGTTAGGCCCAATAGATCTATCTTTAGGATTCGCGTCAATTAGGGTGTTTGTTCCCTAATTCTTAGATTACCAGACTTTAATAAAAAGGGGCATATTCGATTTTGATAATTCAACCATAGAATATAGTTTCAATTACTTGTGTCTATTTCGTCAAACATTTATAAAAGCGCATGTATTCTCAGTCCCAAAAATATAAAGGGTAAAAAGGCAAATGAAACTCACCATACTGTATTTCGTAGTAAAAATACATATAACGTCATTGAACAAGTGCAAGGTTGGACTCGGATTCACGAACCTAAATTAATTATATATATTTATGTGTTGGTCAATATTTGTCTAACAAATTAGGTCAAGTCATAGTGTAGCACAATCCTAATGCTCTAGAATAATATGCAAAAGTCAACAAAAGTAAATTTGACTCAAAATAATTTCCAAAAATCTATACATGATTAATATATAGTTTAAATATCGTCGTTTTATATTTTTAAAATATTTTTAAAAGATTTATTAGAGTAAATAATATAATTTATTTATTAATAAATAAATAAAATTTTATATTAAATTTATATAATAAAATATACTTTTATATATATTAAGTAATAAATTTATAGGGTTCATTTAATATCATAAAGATAATATGATAGTTATTATTAAAGTAAGTTATTACACGTAGTAAAATATGTTTGTATCACATATTTATTTGATAAAATAATATCTATAATGATAGTAAGTAAAAGTTGTATTTATTTGTAATAATAATTATTATTATAAAAATATCAATATTTATAATTACTAAGATGACATTATGATAAAACGATAATTCTAATTATGATAACTTTAATATTTATGATAATTTTTAATATTATCTTTAAAATAATAATTCTATTTAAAATAATAATAATAATGATATTTTATAGTAACAATGACATTTCTATTAAAATGATAATTTTTGTTAAAATGATAGTTTTAATACTAACGATACTTTTAATAATAATAGTAATGATAATAATAATAAGAACGATAATTTTATCTAAATTAATATCTTATAATATTTTAATTTCATCATGATACTCTTACTCATTATTTCCTAATCATTTTGTTTTATAGCTTTTAATCATCTTTTATATCGTGTTCATAATAATGATAATAATAGTAATCAAAATAATTAGGTGTTACAAATATTTATTTTAATTACACTAATATTAATAATGATAGTTACTATAACATTATTAACGATAATACTAATAATTATCTTAATGATAATATAGTAATAATAATAATAACAATAACAATAACCATTTTTAAATAATGATATATACATTAATAATGATAATAATAATAATAATAATAATAATAATAATAATAATAATAATAATAATAATAATAATAATAATAATAATAATAATAATAATTGGATAATAATAATAATAATACTAATTATAACTTTAACGATAATAACGATAGTAAAAAAAATAACAATTTTTAATGATAAATTCCTTTTATTGATAAAGATAATAATAATGATAATAATAAGATAAAACTAGAACGACGATAAAAACGACGATAATAATAATCATTTTTAATAAAAATATCGAAAATTCAATTGATTATAAATTCTAATCCGTTCATCGAAACCATTCGATATCTAAAGGAAAAGTTCTTAATTTTTCGCTAGCTTTCCAGGGACATGCATATCTTATACCTTATCTCAACCACAAGTGTAACTAATTCAAGATTCAACCTAACCTGTCTAAGGGCAATATCAAAAGTACAAGCATGCATAATCCTATATACTCGAGCACTAGTCAGGGATACACTATTAGTATGTAAAAGTTAAATTATGAGTACTCACGTATCAATATTGAGATTCAATATTGCAGGAAAGGTACGTAGACGCAACGGAAATGATAAACAATATATTGACCTCACGAGCATACCCATGAACCATACTCAATCACCTCCATAGCTGTAACCCATAATTTCCTTAATCCTATCATACTCGAAAAACAATTTCGAAATCACTCGGACAGCACTCCGTCGTAATATTTTATGTATACTAATAATATCTTGAAATAATACGGAGTAAATATATATATGTAAATCGATTGAGAGAGTTTAGAGAAAAATATTTTCAAGTTTCTATGAAATAATGAAACCTATTGAATTCTATTTATAATAGATTTTTGAATTATTAAAGTGAATTATTAAAGTATGAATTATTAAAGTGAATTATTAAAGTATGAATTATTAAAGTGAATTATTAAAGTATGAATTATTAAAGTGAATTATTAAAGTATGAATTATTAAAGTGAATTATTAAAGTATGAATTATTAAAGTGAATTATTAAAGTATGAATTATTAAAGTAAATTATTAAAGTTAAAGTAAAGTAAAAATAAAGTAAAGGTAAAGTTTAAGTATAGTAAAAGTATAAAACTACGTACGTACAATACGCGTATAAATATATATAATATTAATTTAAATCATTATATATATTTAATAAAATAAAATGTAAATATCGTTATCTTTATCATACTAGTTAAGTAATGAGTTGTCAAAAGTGGTTCTAGATATTTATAAAAGCTATATACGTTTTAATAATAAAGTTCTTTTTAAACTGAAAACGTTTTTGTACGTTTGAAACTAAATAGATCAATCGAGTCTTTATGAGATTCAATCTTCCACTATCCTTTGTCTAGTTCTCAATGATTGACAATTTGTTCTTATTTATAAATCACTTTACCATTTTCCGAATATTGTTAAAATGGAAAGATTTCTCAAATCAACGTGGGCCTTTCAAAAAAGACTTGTAATCATAATTCAATATATCTGATAATTCAATCATTTGATCTTATCTTCTAATTCCATTGATAAACATTTTGAAACAGATACAATCATATAAAGTATTTAATCTAATATTTTGTTTACGTTTCAAGTGATAATATATATACACATATACATATATAATCATATTCGTTTAATGGTTCGTGAATCGTTGGAACTTGGTCGAGGTTGAATGAATGTATGAACATAGTTTAAAATTCTTGAAATTTAACTTAACAAATATTGCTTATCGTGTTGGAAACATATAAAGATTAAAGTTTAAATTTGGTTGGAAATTTCCGGGTTGTCACAGGCAATATTCGGTTTAATAATCCAACCATAGAATGTAGTTTCGCATACTTGTGTCTATTTTGTAAAACATTTATAAAGCTGCATGTATTCTCATCCTAAAAATATTAGATTTTGATAGTGGGACTATAACTCACTTTCACATATTTTTCCTTCGTTGGAAATAAGACTTGGCCACTGGTCGATTCACGAACCTATAACAAATATGTACATATATATATATATATATATATATATATATATATATATATATATATATATATATATATCAAAGTATGATTTAAATATATTCACAACATTTTTTATTACGTTTTTATGATTTAAGTTTGTTAAGTTAGCAGTCCTCGTAACTAACCTACAACTAGTTGTCCACAGTTAGATGTATTGAAATAAATCAATATATATTATCTTGAATCAATCCACGACCCAGTGTATACATGTCTCATGCTAGATCACAACTCAAAGGATATATATTATTTTGGGATCAACCTCAACCCTGTATAGCTAACTCAAACATTACTGCATATAGAGTGTCTATGGTTGTTCTGAAATATATATATATAGATGGATCGATATGATATGTCAAAACATTGTATACGTGTCTATGGTATCCCAAGATTACATAATATGTATAATACAAAATATATTAGTTAGGATATGTTTAGTCTAAATTTGTTACAAAATTTTCGTAGCTAAAACTAGCAAATTTATCCAATTTTGTTTTACCCGTCATTTCTTCGTTTCAAATCCGTTTTGAGTGATTCAAGTTGCTATGATTTCATAATGAACTGAAATTTATGAAACTAAACAGAAAAAGTATAAGTTTATAACATACTTCCACTTTGAGTTTAACCATGATTTTTGGATATAGTTTCATGTTCATAAGAAAAATCATTTTCCCAGAAGAACAACTTTTAAATCAAAGTTTATCATAGTCTCTAATTATCAAACCCAAAACAGCCCGTGGTGTTACTACAACGTCGTATTTCCAGTTTTACGGTGTTTTTCGTGTTTCCAGGTTTTAAATCATTAAGTTAGCATATCATATAGATATAGAACATGTGTTTAGTTGATTTTAAAAGTCAAGTTAGAAGGATTAACTTTATTTGCGAGCAAGTTTAGAATTAACTAAACTATGTTCTAGTGATTACATGTTCAAATCTTCGAATAAGATAGCTTTATATATATGAATCGATTGATGTTATGAACATCATTACTAAATCAAGTTTAGTAGGTAAACCTACTGGAAGTGACAAAAATTGATCTAGCTTCAAAGGATTCTTGGATGGCTTGAAAGTTCTTGAAGTAGAATCATGACACGAAAACAAGTTCAAGTAAGATTATCACTCGAAATAAGATTGTTATAGTTATAGAAATTGAAACAAAGTTTGAATATGTGTATTACCTTGAATTAGAAAGATATCTTACTGTAAATAAGAAAGATTTTTTGAGATTGGATGATCACTTGAAATGGATTAGAAAGCTTGGAAGTAGACTTGTAAACTTGAGAGTATTCTTGATTTTATGAAACTAGAACTTATAGAATTTATGAAGAACACTTAGAACTTGAAGATAGAACTTGAGGGAGATTAATTAAATGAATAAAATTGAAGAATGAAAGTGTTTGTAGGTGTTTTTGTTCGTTGGTATATGGATTAGATATAAAGGATGTGTAAGTTTGTTTTCATGTAAATAATTCATGAATGATTTATAATATTTTTTATAATTTTGTGAGATATTTCATGCTAGTTGCCAAATGATGGTTCCCACATGTTTAATGACTCACATGGGCTACTAAGGAGCTGATCATTAAAGTGTATATACCAATAGTATATACATCTAGAAGCTGTGTATGGTACGAGTACGAATACAGGTGCATACGAGTAGAATTGTTAATGAAAATGAATGAGGATGTAATTGTAAGCATTTTTGTTAAGTAGAAATAATTTGATATGTGTCTTGAAGTCTTTCAAAAGTGTACAAATACATCTTAATACACTACATGTATATACATTTTAACTGAGTCGTTAAGTCATCGTTAGTCGTTACATGTAAGTGTTGTTTTGAAACCTTTAAGTTAACGATCTCATTTAATGTTGTTAACTCATTGTTTATTATATCTAATGAGATATTAAATTATTACATTATAATGATTTTATGATGTATGAATATATCTTAATATGATATATATACATTAAAATGTCATTACAATGATAATCGTTACATATATGTCTCGTTTCGAAATTCTTAAGTTAGTAGTCTTGTTTTTACATATGTAGTTCATTGTTAACACACTTAATGATATACTTAATTATCATTTTATCATGTTAAAAATAGTGTATCTATATCTTAATATGATTCATATGTATTTAGTAAGACGTTGTTATAACGATAATCGTTATATATATCGTTTTGAGTTTCTTAATTCAATAATCTCATTTTTATGTATATCACTCATTGTTAATACACTTAGTAAGATACTTACTTATCATAATCTCATGTTAACCATAAATATCCATATATATATATATATATATATATATATATATATATATATATATATGTATATATATATATATGTATATATATATATGTATATATATATATATATGTATATATATATATATATATATGTATATATATATATATGTATATATATATATATATATATATATATATATCATCATGTAGTTTTTAAAAGTTTTTAACGTTCGTGAATCGCCGGTCAACTTGGGTGGTCAATTGTCTACATGAAACTCATTTCAATTAATCAAGTCTTAACAAGTTTGATTTCTTAACATGTTGGAAACATTTAATCATGCAAATTTAGTTTTCATTTAATATATAATCATGTAAAAGTTCAGGTCACTACACTTCCTGAGATTACAAAGTATAATATAGGTTGCCCGAGTATTCGTATTCCGTTTGGTCAGGCTATAGTTGCTGCACGTGCTTATGAGCGATCGCGCTTTTGGGATATTGTGAAGTCGAACCTTGCTGTACTGGATATTATTCTGACACCAATTTCATATGAACTTGTGGTGGATGCTAACGAAAAGTGCACTGAGTCCTGTGCGGCTTTATCAAATTTAAGGATTCCTCGTTTATAGGAATTGGCTGAAAATGGGAACTTTTCATCCCGTCAAGTGGTTGATGATGCGCTTGCATAAGTTGGCAAGCGGTTTGGGTTGGAGGGGCAGGGATTGTCCGCTTCCCAATTTGTTGTTTTTCGCCAGTGAGGGATGGGCCCGGCAGTTTAAGGGTTTCGCATCCCTATATCTATATTTATGTTTTTTGTTTTAAAAGCGGGGTATACGTCTGATCGCTGCGGGCGAGGATTTTATATTCTCCTTAGTGTAGGGCACCATTCCAATTAAGCTACCCCTAGTATATTAGTAGGAAATAATTATATTAAAAGATATGCGTAAGAGTAGAATTTTATCCTTTTTAAGTATCTGCCTTTTCTTATACAATGTTGCAGTATAAGAGATTTTCTGTTTGCTAAAGGCATTTTGATATAAGTATTATTCTACTTATCGTTAGACTTTTCGTATGGATATTTTAATATATTTTGCTATATGCTTTTATACTTGTTTTCAAATTTATAAGCGGTTTATTTGCACTTGTATGCGCATTATAGCATATGAATAAATGTCATTCGCATATGACAGGAGCGACCCTTCTATATACGCATGATCCTTTTATTCTTGCATCTTATCAAAGCAAACCAATGCTTATACATATTATACTATTGATTTTAAAATTATTTGTACGCATTGATAAACCAATATCGAATCCGTCTATATAAGCAACCCAATGCTTATTTCAAGAGTCTTCCGGACAATCCAATGTCCGTGATACTAACAAGTAACCAAACTTGTGTTTTATAGTCATGACTTTGCAAGTCTCCGTCTTGCGCGGTATACAAGCGTTTGAAACAAACCAATGTTTTACTATTGTTACCATTAGAAATAGTATTAGTAACCAAACTAAACTATGCCACTTGAGACTCGGAGTGTGTCCCTGTGTAGCTTAAGGGGCATGCAATCAATCAAAAATGTAAAAATGCACAAATTATGCGCTTAAATTGCATGATTCAATTTAGTATGAAAAATAATTCAAATGACAGAAATAGAAACATAACAAAATTTCAACAGATGTCTGGGTGATCAATCCTACTGTTGCTATCTTTTACTTTTTTGCGCCGTTTATTTTTACGCATGCAAGGCGCATCCTGTCCGTTTACTTTCAAGCCCTTTTGCCCCTTTTGTTGCATTTCCCAGTAACCTTTTTATCTGGGTCATTCACCACGCAATAATTTCTTGGGTTTTTATTATTCTTTTTTCTTACCGTATTAACCTGGCAGTGTCATCATCTCTTTGTATTTTAACTAGTGTTGCTTTCGTGGCCTTTTTCCTTTTGACTCTCTTTCACTTGCCTTAATCGTTTCAGGAATGATCTTCAGAGGTTTGTTATTGGTATGGTGTTTATCCCACCAATCACTCAATTGTCGTTGTTTTAAACGCCATAAACCTCCTGCCGTTATAATGTCCGAAAATAAATTTCAATTTGGCTTAGAGTAAAATATTTAACTTGGCTGTTATTTTATGTATGTAATTTACCTCTCCCTGACAACCATGTTTGAATGATGTCAGTAGATGTTTGGGTGCGCACGCTTTGCTTTATAGCGAGCTCTTTAGGCGCACCATTCTTTACAGCTGTACTGATTTTTGACGATGTGCGTAAGCTCTTATTTGGCTTTATATGTGCGCGCACCCCTACATTTTTCTTTTGCATCACAAGGTGCCCTTCTTTAGCATTAGGTAATTTTTCTACCCTTGCATGCGCTGCTTCTTTCTTGTTCCTTGGATTGCGTTTTTTCGCTATACCCGTGATGCGGGTGCGGATCTTTTTTCCACGTTTTCTTTTGATTTCCTTGTTCATTTTAACACCTTTTTTAAGATTTTCCAAACCCTTCATCTTATAATAGTGTATAATATCTTTAAAACAAGTAATTACAATGCAGTTTTATGCACCCTTATTACGTAATTAAGCGCCTATGTTAACTGTTTACACTTTTAAAGTAAGTAACTTTGATTGAAAAATAAATTGGCGCTTTTATTTTTTCTAAAAACAGTGACTTGCAACATCAAATACTGAATTGAAATATTTACGTACCTGTGAGCATAGCGTTTCTTCGATTATCTGAGTCATTCGCAATTTCCTAGACTCTGCATCTTTTCCTCCCCGTCTTATGCCTTTTTGTATCGTTCTTTCTTTCCCATCCACTTCCGATTTTATAGTTTTGACTCCCCACTTTGTTGGGAATCTTAATAGGCCATGTATTGTGGATGGTATGGCACCTAGCTTTTGCTAGGTGTTCCTGCTTAATAGTGCGTTATGCTCAGCTTTCGACTTGACTAGAGCAAATTCAATCTCAACAACCCTTCTCTTTTTACCATTGTTGTCGTCTCATAATTTTAACCCAACTTTAACCGTCCCTAATGACCGGACCAGTCCACCAGCAAAATCAAACAAATTAACTACTTTCTTTTTTAGCTACGACTTGACTGGCCTAGGTAGAGACATATAGCAATGTTCATACATGATATCTACATCGCAACTAGTGTCTACACACAACCCCTTAAGTTCCTGATTGCAACTTTTGATGTATCCTTTAATTATCACAAGTTTATTGAACCACTGCCTTTTACTTGCTTCAAATGAGATTTTTACTTTTTTCCAATCTTTGACTTCTTTTGTTTCTATCATTACGCTCTTACTTGTTACAATATTTATGGTTTTTTCTGCTTCTCCTGCTTTTGATTCGATTTTCTTTTGCCACTGGTATTCTTTTTCCTGTCTTGACCTATTGCCTTCTGCGACCACCTTCTCGATTAACTGCCTGCACTTATTAGTTCCGTGACCAAAATCGTCATGAAAGTCACAAAATTTGGCTTTGTCCTTTTTTGCATAATTGGGTAGCGGTGATGGAGCTTCGAATGTTTTACACACTGACTCAGTTGCCAATATTTCCTTTGGTGTTTTGATGAGGTCTTTTATGATTGCATAATTATCGTCGTGCACGCTCTTGTTTCTGTAATTTCCACCTCCTCTGATGTTGTTGTACCGACGGTACTTATTGTTATTATTGTAACTTCCACCTTTTAGAGTGCTATTATTATTATACCTCTTCGCAGATCCAGAGCTCTTGCCCTGATCGCGATGGTGATCATCATCATTATTTCTGCCCAGGTAGCTTTTTCCGCAATTTTGCGTTATATATTCTTGCGCCCGCATGTAATCATGTGCTTCCTTTATTGCTTCCACAAATGTATGTGGAACCTTCCTTCGCAACCTCTGCCACAAAGACAGGTGCTTTTCTGTATCAAGGCAGTGTATAAATCCTGACACCTTTTGGCTTTCTGGTAAATCTGGTATTTTAGGCACTTCCTTTGTGTACCTATCAATAATCTCACCCAAGGATTTTTTGGGTTTTTGCTTTATGTCGTGGCATTCTACATGCGTTCTTCTTCGTGCATGCAGACTATGAAAATTAAGTAGAAACCTAGATCTTAAGTATTCATAACCTATTATGCTTCTGGGAGTTAAATTATTGAACCACTCCCGCGCCACTCCTTGCAGCACAATTGGTATCTTATGACATGCTACCGAGTCTCCCCAATTTTGGGTTCTTGCCGTTCCCTCAAACCTTTGTAGGAAGTCATCAGAGTCAGACAACCCGTAGTAACTTCCTAATGTTAGCAGTATTACTGGTGCTTGAGGAAACTGGTGATTCGCTATATGTGCGGCGAATTTTTCTGTAGTGGGAGCCACCTCTAGAGATTGCCTTACTTTATGCCCTTGCATTACTGCAAACCAGTTTTGCATAAACACCTGTAATCGAGCTGGCTCATCGAGTGCTTGCGCTTGGTGCGGAGGTGCGACTTGCTGCAATTGTGAAATAAAATTATTCGAGCTGCTTGGCTCCAGCAGGTTATAAGGCACACTCCCCTGGTCATCCTGATGTTGAGTTTGCGTTAACCCACCTACATTTGATGGGGGTGGTGCATAGGTCATCTTTGCTTGTAGTGGCGCTACTGTAATATACGAACCATCTAGGTTTCTCAAACCCAATCTTCTGATTTCTTCCTATGCACTTGCCGGGGTAACCCTTAAAGTTTGAGTTTCTGGTTCCACCGTTGTGAAAATTTGGATTGTTCCTACATACATAGTTTTTGCTACTAGCTTGGCACTACTTGGCGGAGATTCATACCCGTCATCTGTTTCTTTAGAGCGTATATAGTTAGTGTTGGCTGGAGATCCGAAACTTATTTTTTCCGGAGACTTCATGTGCCCCGTTTCCGTTTCTTTGAAACGTACATAGCTAGTTTCCACTACTGGGGGCGTATCTTCCCCACCACTCTGCAGCCATTCACTTTATGTCCCTTCCGTGGTCGGAGGAACCGTTTTTTCCATCTCGCCGCTTGTCGGCCCCGTTAGGATAGCTTCTGTCAAAGGGGGTTTTAACACCTTTTTCCCTTCTACTACAGATGCCTGTTTTGATGTTTATGCAGGTGTTCGTTGACCTGTACATGTCTGAAAAGTCGGATTCGAACCTGATCTGAATTAGGTAAACAAAAAAACGAATTAGTGTGAACAAAAAACATTTTATGGAAAACAAAAAAACGAATTATATATTCAATACGAATTTCCTTCTTGTTTGTTCATGTAACCGGTCCTACGGATGGCGCCAAATGATCAAGCATATTTTCATGAGGTCAAGGTGAACTTACGCTTGAGTGCATAGTAGGGTTTAAGGACTAACAACATTCGGACCTCCGACACTTAGTCGTGGATAACCCACATCGGTATCATTTCGATTCCGATAGGGTGGCCAATTTGAGAGTCCACCAATAACCTAGCATACGAGGTTGAGTGGCCCAAAGATATGAAGGATTTATAATTTGAGACATACCTGAAAGTCTTAGAGATCGTATGAAGCTTTGTTCGTAAGACGAAGATTTGTATGATGTGGTTTACGTATGAGTAAACGAATGAATTTGTATGTTTTAGGGTTTATGAGCTATGTATTTATAGGCTAATGAATTAGGGTTTTGGTAGAATCTTTTCCCTAATTAAATGCAATCTTATCCCAACTAACTTTCGTTATTTAAGGAAAAGAATACGTATTGATCATTCCATACATTCTTCTAGAATATACTGAACCCTTATACAAGTTTACGAAACTCGCATCAGATGGTATAGGCGCATAAGGTGCGACTATACCCGTGCCATATACCTTACATGGCAGTTTGTGTGCGGTTTAGGGCTTTGGATGCGCAATCCGCATAGTCTTGCGGATATGCGTATCATTACCAGGCCTACCCGTTTGCAAGGCCCGTTTGCTGAAGCCATTTGGAAGGCCGTTTTTGAGCCATGCAAGCCGTTTGGCAGGCCGTTTGGCTTGCCTGGTCAGCCTGATTTCCTGGATCGTAACTTGTTTTCTTGTCTTTCACCGTTTTTGCTCTAGATTCTTCGTTTTAGCTCCGTTTTACTTGATTCTTCTTGCATCACCTTTGTAATTACTTAATTTACAAAATTAATCGGCAAAGCGATTATTTTTGCGATAAAGTTTAGAACTTTATGGGTTTTAAGGCTCAATATTGGGGGTATAAACTTGACTTTTTGGCCGATATCACTACCTTAGATTAAGAATACCTTAGATTGAATTAGAATTCCCTGCTTAAAATTAAAAACAAAAAGGCATACCTAATGTGAAACATCCCATCAAATTAACCTTGACGACCAACGTTTACTTGGTCCCATAACCTTGATCGAAAACTCTATATGAACATTTTTAAACTACCATTTCATTCATTTATTGAAAGAGATTACCCAAAAAGGAAATCTAACATTTTAAATGTTTTAAAGTCAAACCAAACTTAACAAATGTTGACCAAAAAGTCGACCTACAACCATAATAATAAAATGTATGAAAAGTGAATGCAATAGCAATAATTGTTTAAATAAAATCTGCGACACAATATGCAGACTCTCTATCCAGCGGAAGAAAATAATCATATTACTTATGTACCTGAGAATAAAACATGCGGGTAAAATGTCAACATAAAAATGTTGGTGAGATATAGGTTTAATAAAACAACTTGAATATCATTAGACCAAAAGATTTAATGTTGAGAAACTTCTTAAAAAGCTTAACTCGGTTTATCTACCCTTTTATGGATCATACACTGAACATGTGTATCTTCTACGAAGGACTATACATTCCCTTGAAAACTAGCGCGACTAGGAAGGAATGGGGCGGTCAGGCCCGATAGATCTATCAATAGGATTCGCGTCTACAATACAGAGCCCGTAGCTAAAAGTTACCAAGTTAAGGTATATTTTTGTTCAACTCACAAATGAATAATTTACCATTTTTGATTACTTGTGTCTAATATGTAAAACAAAAAGCATGTATCCTCATCCCAAAAAGATATAAAACAGTAGAAAAATGGGACTATAACTCACCTTAGAGTGCAAAGTAGATAGTAATCCAACAAGCACAAGATAAAATGATCACGGATGATCAAAGACTCCAACCTAATTACGAAAGTAAATAAGTAAAAGTCTAACTTAGGTCAAGTCAATGCATGATAGTCCTAGTGCTTGAAGTGCCTTTGGAATTATGTGACGAAAAGTTTGAATAAGTATTTATTTCGATATATCATAAGTACTTAATAAATAATTAAATATCAATTATATTATTAGTATTTTTAATTAATAATGAGTTATTAATTATAGTATAAGTATATTAATTAATATTAGAATATTGATCATAACATAAGTTTTAATTAAATTATTATATCATAATTATTCAAATATATTATTATTAAATTCCATAAACATTTATTAATTAAATAAAATTATATTATTAGTATTTAATTAATTTAAGTCATAAGTATTTTATATTTAATTATCATTAACATAAGTTTTATTAATAATAATTAAATTATTAGTTATCATAAGTTTAATTATTGACATAATTAAATTATAAAATACAAGTATTATATTAAAAGATTTATTAAATACAAATCATAATTTTTAAATGACAAAAAATATTAATTTTTATAACCTAAGTATTAGATAATATTAAGAGATATTATTTTATTCTAAGTTAATTCAAAAATTTTTATTCAGAAAATCAACAATCGCGGTCAACAATCAACTTCAAAAAGTCAACAGTCAACATTAAAAGTCAACATGACCCAAAAATGATCTTTAAAACTCATACACACTCGTATTATAATGATATTGCTATAGTATAGGTCCTGGTAGTTGATATACTTGACTAAAATACAAAACTTAAAATTTTACAAAAATAACTAAACTGCCTACTTCGTTATTTTCTAAAAAAATTAGCGGGTTACAATTTGAAAATCGGCCAATGCTTAGAGTTTCTTTTTACAACAAAGACTCTATAAAAAAATTCACAAAGGTTAACTTGACGGGAGAAAATCGCAACGACTGAGACAATTTTGACATTTCAATGATTTTCTTTCAGCTTTCCGGAAAACATGTAAAATGACTAAGTGACCGATTTTGGTGATTTTTAGAAAAATAATTAGTCCTCGAATTGACCAACAGCCAATTACAGGAGTTTCTATTTGCATCATATATATTTCACAAAAATCATGAAAAGTTAATTCGACTTAGGAAATGTGTAGTGATCGAAGTGGTTTTGACACTTTAAGTTTCTGATTTTCAGCATTTCAGAAAAAGTATAAATATAACCAAGTGACCTACTTTGACTATTTTTATAAAAATCTACATACCTCAATTTAATAAACAGGTAGAGCCGAGAGCCTCTCCTTACTACAAAGTTACCACATGATTTGTTTCAGAAACCCATTCGCATTGAAATGATCATGGAGATCGAAAAGATTTTGATAAAACACACTTTCTGCTTCAGCACTTTTACAAGTAATATATTATTATAAGATTTCTAAAATTCATAACTAATTCAAGAAGATTGCAAATGACGTGATTCAAAAGCCTCAACTTGTTAATTTTTCGATGCGCACGCAAACGTGAACCCTGAAATTTGATATCAAATCACACGCATACCGAGGAAACCCGAACAGACCTGGTCGATTTCGTATTAATTAGTTTTTTATTCCAAAACTTGTTTTAATCGTATCTTACAAACCGTTCATCAGATTTTAACGTTCTTTATATATTTTTGATTCGCAAACATAATCCCGACATGATGGTGATGCTCTAACAGCCCAGAAACATCACGTTTTTCAAGGTCACATCAGCTATAACTATTATTTTATATTTTAAATTTTTATAAACTTCCAAAATTCATATCTTGAGTTCTATATGTCCGTTTAACACGGATCCTAAACGAAAATTGCACTACTCATCGGGAGGAACACGATGCGCAATTTAGTTTCATCAAAAAATCATGGCACGGTTTCCAAAAATAGCAAACTCAGTTCTGTCCGGATTTTATTCAATCGAAAAATCGCGTTTTTAACATATTTTATGAAGAATTAACATAATATTCATGAAGAATTAAAAAAAAAGATGGAGTTTTATGACTACTTCAAATCAAGAACAAGAAGTATAGAAATGTAGAGCGCGTCGCGAGGATTCTAAATATGTAATTTTTCTTGAGAGATGATGAAGAATTATTGTGATAATGTTTGATTGATTGTTTTGGAGTGATTTAGAATGAAGCTCCATGCTTCCTTTTATAGTTGAATGTAAGTATACATAATTTCACCAGAATTTCATTTTAAAATTTGATAATCATATACCATTTTTGACTACTTTAAAACTTCATTTTAAAATTTGAAAATCACATACCTTTTTTGACTTTATCAACAATAATAGATCACTTTGTTAGTTGTGTAATTATTTTATATATATAATGTATTATTATTATTATTATTTAATATTACTATTAGACCTCCCATTTTAAGTACAGCAAAATGACATAATCAATTACTAGGACTCATTTTATTTTGAGTTATAATAACATAGTCTACTTAAAATGGCTTTAATAATTGACCTGAATGATTAAACGAATGCGATCAGAGAAAAATAATGTTATGCGATTAAATTACGCGAGAAGGATAAAATCCCATGAAATGAAATATAGGAATATCTTATTAACTCATACGACATTGGGATATCGTTAAAAATAATTTTGAATTTAGAAATCTCGAAAATCTAATCGTTGGTTTGGGAACCGAAACAACTTATCGAATATAACCGTTATATGCTAGAACGTAATAACATGTAATCACATATTTTTATTTAATAAAAATATAGAAATATTATTTTATTTATATAGAATATAATTAATCATTTAGAAGGACATGGCAATGATGCCAATTAACGAAAGTTTTATATATATATATATATATATATATATATATATATATATATATATATATATATATATATATATATATATATATATATATATATATATTTGTAACACGTAACTACATAACTAGAGAGTAGTTTAATATATATCATAACTCATAGTGATCTAAAAAAAATTCGGTGTAGAAAAACATAGATTTTAACTAACGATCGTCAAATATTTAACGAAAATTTAACGGAAAAAGTCGGGTTGTTAAACAATGTATGACCCAAACCCGATCTAGACCAGGGCCGTTGTTATTCGTACCTGATCCAGACGCAATAATCTCTAAAGCACGCAAGGAAGCACGAATCATAAATCAAATGAAGTTACGCGTTACTTTAGCAGAAAACACCAAACCCTCGATTGAAGGTCGAGGAGGACTAATCAGATTTCCAGAGATCCAAGGACACTCGTTTGAGTTAAAACATCACATCATCCAGCTCATTCAAAATACCTGTCAGTTTCATGGATTACCGAATTACGATCCTAATTTTAACCTTGATAAATTCATATCTCTTTCGAACTCCTACAAACAGCCAGGGATAGGACAAGATATAGTCTGGCTATACTTGTTTCCCTATTCTCTCACTCTCTTTCGAACTCCTACAAACAGCCAGGGATAGGACAAGATATAGTCCAGCTATACTTGTTTCCCTATTCTCTCACTCATCATGCACAAACATGGTTCGAAGGACTGGAAAAAGATTCCATCACGTCATGGACGGAGATGGCTAATAAATTCTTAACCAAGTATATCCCTCCTTCTAAACAAACCAAACTAAAGAATGACATCATTAACTTCAAACAAAGTTATGATGAATCTCTTTACACTGCATGGGAGCGATTCAAAACCCTGCTGAAGAAGTGCCCTAATCACCAGCTAGAATGGTCAGCTCAAATATGTACCTTCTACAATGGTCTTACGGTAAATTATAGGATGACGATCGATGCAGCAGCTCAAGGAAATCTGATGAACCAAACCGCAGACAAAGCATGGGAATTGCTCAAGAACATGACAATGCATCATCATGACTGGAACAGTGGTGAAACAACTTCATTATCTGCCCCACTCTCTGCACTTAAATCAAATGGAGGCCATTAAATCCCTCACGGATAAGATGGAATCTCTCGCTAAACAACTCAGAGAATTAAAGATGCAGCCGCATCAGGTCAACCAGGATCAGGCCTGTGTTAATTGTACCAACCCGCAACCCACTGAAGAATATTAAGTTGAGTACGAAAACCCTGATGGTTCGGTATGTTACGTTCAATATCCAGCTCGTCAACCAAATCCAGGATTTAATCAACAACCTAAGGTTAATCAATTTCAACGAAGCAACCAGCCTTTTCGCTATCGCTATCCACCTTATCCAGCCCAACAATCTCAATTGTCCAACGATCAACCACTTTCACTCACTGGTCCAGCAGTCGAGGAAAATTCCCCAACCACCCAAATTACAAAAGTAACCAACCCCGCACTCGGAGCTGATGATCAGTTGACTCAAGGACAACAACAGCTAAATCAGGGAACTGCATCCAGATAAGACCATACGAAGATACTAATGAGAAATTAATTGGCTCTACTCAAAAGTCTAGAGACGTAACTCGGACAGTTATCACAACGCCTTGAAACCAGACCACAAGGAAGGTTACCTAGTAATACTATCCAAAATCCCCACATAGAGGAAGCTAAGCAAATGGATTCTGTAATCCCAGAGGAAGAACCACAGAGAAGGTCAGCTAGGCTCAACAACAAATTGAAAAATACTCAGAAGCTACCTCCTGCAACTCCAGTTCGTGTACCCTATCCTGGAAGGCTACAGGAGGAACCATCCAAGCTTGATTCCTTCAAACTTGATGAAAGATTCCGGGACACCATGTCCAAAGTTCTCAACCAGAAGAGATACATCCGAAGGCTTCTCTCTACAAAGGAGAGGATACCAGATTCTAACAAAATTCCACTGAGTGAAGAATGCTCCGCATTACTCAGAAACTCTCTACCACCAAAGCTAGGGGACACAGGCAAATTCATTTTCCCGTGTTTGATCTATCAATCTAGAACCATTCATGCGCTAGCAGATTTAGGATCAAGTATCAACCTAATCCCATACTCTCTCTACAAGAGATTAGAGTTAGGAGACTTGTCACCAACTAAAATGACAATCCAACTTGCCGATCACACAATTCGATATCCTAAGGGCAGAGTTGAGAACGTCTTGGTGAAAGTTGACAAATTCTTATATCCTACGGATTTCGTAGTAATGGACATTAGGAAGACCTACTTACATCAGTAGTGCTAGGAAGACCTTTCATGAATATGGCTAGGACTGTCATTGATGTGTACAATCAAACCTGATCACATGAGGAGAGCGTTACCTTCAAAATTAAGCTACCTACCGATATTTCAGGACAGGCAGAGATGTTTGCTATTTCCACCAGACGGATCACTTCCGATGACGAGTCTTCACCATCAGCCAATGATATCGATATGAGTGTCGAATCACAGTCTGCAGATGACCCAGAAATGGAAGAAGAGGATCTCAGCAAAGAAATAGAGGAAGGGGAGGAATCTAAAGAGGAAGAGGAAATGGAACACGTAAAAGAAACTGAGATAATACCCTCTCTAAGCATTAAGCATCATGAAGAATTAATGAGGCTTGAGATGGAAGATCACAATTTAATCATTCGTTTCAAGAAAAAGACTGACAAGGTTGAGGTTAAAGATATAGAAATTGATCCTGCAAGTATCAAAGTAGAGAACCAGAATACTGAAGAAACCCGTTCATCAGACGAATCCTTAGAAGAACATTATAGCGATGATGACGAGGAAGAGCAACGTGACGACATTCTGGATAACTCACACTCTTCAACCGAACCAGATCAAGGGGAGCCGGACTCTTCTTCAGATCGGATTCTGGTCATATCCACACACGCCGACATGATAACCTTCATCAATGATATCGATGAATTTAAAGATATCCTCGAAGCCATCCGTAAATCAACAATTGATTACATGCTACGGTTAACGGAATGAATTATGGCTATCCGAAAAGAATACAACCTCTATCTCTAGAGAGAAGACAATGATGTTGAAATGCTAGAAGAACGCATTCAAGACTTTATCAACACTTTTCACGATCATATATACCGTGAAGAAAGGCAACGAGAGCACAATTCAGTGGTTCGCACTATTTTAGAGACAAGATTCTGTCGAGATCAGAAGATCATTTACTCTAAGGTCTACAATGCCTTAGCCGGACCTACACTTCCGTTCTCAGCAAACCAACGAGCACTACTGACTCTTATCCGGAAGCACATGAATCTTTCCAGCGGACGCCCGACTTATCACTCTGATTTGCAAATGATCGAGGATATTCACATCTTTTTCGCTCTCTTGGAAAGAGATAATTTCGAAAGCACACCAGACATGCTAGTGATTTACGTAACAATTGATCACCACGCTGATCTAATTATCAAAGAGTTACGAGACGCAGTTACAGAGGAAGTAAGGTGCAACAATCCGTTCCCTCATCTTGAACCATACCGAGTCAACATTGCCACCTATGTTACGAAGCAGATAGCACGTATCTTCCACGAATCCACGAATCCAAGTTTCACATTTAAAGCTGGATGTCAGGAGATATACTTAAAAACGGTGACGTTGATGCTCGGGTTAGGATTGTTGTTCACTTCTTTTCAGCTTCGCCTTTTAACTAATCTATGCAAAGCTACAGACTCCTACTGCGGAGATCACCATTCCGAAGATTTCAAGATACTAAAGATACAGTCTCTAACATTGTTTGAAGACCTCCAAAATGAGCATCCCATCAGAGAAAAAATCACCACCAGCACTGCCTTTATGATTGACATTCATGGATTAACCAGCAGAGCCGTGGATCATATTCTCATCGGACTTCAAGATTTATCACGAGCTGAAACTGCACACTACCTATCTTACAGAAGATCTTCAAGCGAAGTACCAGATCTAATACCACTATTGGTCCAACACTTTCTGAGAATTTATCCACCAAGACTCACATTCCCTTGAGAAGACCAAGATTACAACCACCAGCAAGGAATGTTTGCTTTTTAAAGCATCACTTCTTTTCAGCTTTGCCTTTTAACTAATCTGTGCAAAGCTACAGACTCCTACTATGGAGATCACCATTCCAAAGATTTCGAGATACTAAAGATACAGTTTCTAACATTGTTTGAAGACCTCCGAAATGAGTATCCCATCAGAGAAACAATCACCACCAGCACTGCCTCTATGATTGACATTCTTGGATCAACCAGCAAAGCCGTGGATCATATTCTCGTCGAACTTCAAGATTTATCACTAGCCGAAACTGCACACTACCTATCTTTCAGAAGATCTTCAAGAGAAGTACCGGATCTAATACCACTATTGGTCCGACACTTTCTCAGAATTTATCTACCAAGACTCACATTCCCTCGAGAAGACCAAGATTACAACCACCAGCAGGAATGTTTAATTTTTAAAGCATCACTATTGTCGAGCCAACGACCTTAAACAAAAGCGCTTCTCGGGAGGCAACCCTTGCAATAAAGTAGAGTAGACGAATAAAGATGACAAATGAGCAGATCAATAAAGGATACAAGGATTGAAAGCCAGCTAGTATCGTCACAAGCAACATCTGCTAGGGGTACTTCTTTCTTCCCGTTACTAGCTCAAACTTCAAATTATGCCACATCCTAGCTTATCACTAAGTGTGGGATCCCAACCCAAATAAACACTAGACAAATACTCCCAAATCTTCAACTAAAACTCCTAAGTGTGGGATACACTAGGAACATTGAGGACAATGTTCGTCTAAGTGTGGGATGTTGGTATAATCATTTTATGCTGTATTAAAATAACCCATTACGAAGATTCCAAGTTCTAAAGCCAAATTTCAAATTTTTTTATAAAAGAAAGCCTTTTCAAAAAAGTATTTTTGAAAACCTAAAACGTTTGTAAATAAAAGTAAGGCTTAAGTAAGGTGAAAATTTTGTTAGGTTGAACCAAATCTAGAGCATTGCATGACTAAGGCATTATCGACCTAAATTAATTATGTTGAGGCACCCAAATAAGTCTAACATTCATCTTTAATGCTTCACTGTTTTCCGTTGAGAGTGCCGATGTCTGTGCTCAGAATCAGAACTTGCTTTAGATCTACATTTCCCAAGCAGCGAAACGTGAATCAGTTATAATCAGAAGAGCTAGCCATTTGTCAAAAATAAACCTTTCGCACCTCCACTACTTCTACTTCACCACCACATTCACATCATCTTTACTATCACTCGAAAAATCCAGAAAATGAGATTCCTTCCAAAAACCCGATGTTATAAACCTCTCAAGTATCATGGCAAAGGTCTTGAAAAAGTTTACCGGCAAAAAGTTTCTCAAGATCTCCAAAAAAAACGTGTGTGTATATATATATATATATATATATATATATATATATATATATATATATATATATATATATATATATATATATATATATATGTTTCAAAATTCTGAAAAAATGAGCAGAACTTATAAAAAGAAACTCCGAAGAAAAACTTCACCCAAAATGATTATCAAATGAAGAAAACTTCAAAAGTTCTTCTCAAGAATTTCAGCACTCCAATCTATCCTTATAAAAGTCTGCATAAAGACTATATTACCCTTTCTTTCTCACCCCTCAAAAACAACTTCACTACCACTCTAAAATTCCCTTCCACCATTGAGAAATGATCTAGAAGCTATGGTTACTACCGTTCTCACATTAGTAGCAACGATTTGAGTCTTTATCAAGCCTATGACAATGGGTACATCATGACTGGCTATGAGTGAATTCATTTCTTAGATCTATAGGGAACCCTAAACACTTGTGTGATTTGAGTGACCCGTGAAACCTAGCTTAAGTCATGTGACCTCCTCGCATGCTTGCAGAGATAGTTTCAATCCTAACATAGATGACTCATCTTACTTTTCGCTCTTATAATAAAAAGCAAACCACTTAGGCTATTAGAAAAGAAACTTCGAAAATATTTCTTAAGGTAAATTGAGAGTTTGCTTGAGGACAAGCAAAGTCTAAGTGTGAGATATTTGATATCGGCTAAAAAGTCACGTTTTTACCCCGGTATTAAGGCCTAAAAACAAGAACGATTCGAACTTTATCTGCAAAATACCCACTTCGTCAGTTAGAATTGAAGAGCAAGTAATTACGAAAATGGTGCAAAAAGAATCTTGAGAATCGGAGCTAAAACGAAGATTCTAGAGCGAAAAAGGTGAAAGAAAAGAAATTGAGTTACGATCCAGCAAACCAGCAAGCTAAAAGGCCTGCCAAACGGCTTAAAAAATATCTTTCCTATGTTGCAAACGGCCTACCATACGCCCAAGTTAAACGGCCCCTGCAAACGGGCTGGCCTGATAAACAGCCCCTGCAAACGGCCTGCCAGCCGTTTGCAGGCAAATTTCAAGCTTATTTAAAGGGTCTTTTTCATTCATTCCAACACAAACTTCAATTCACTTCTTTCTCTCTCTTATACAATATTAGTCATACTTTCAAGGTCTTCGACTCCGTGCGAGAAACCTAGTACCCGGAGAAGAGCGTCGAAGATTGTATTAGGAGCTGTCTGGAGTTTGAAGTTATCACTTTTGTATTCGAAACTCGTTTAATCTACTGGTACTTCTATTTTTTATCTTTATATAATGTCTTCTATCATTATGTTCTGTGATGTTGTTGCCATGATTAGCGAGTAGTTATCTTTAGTGTATGCTATGATGTAACTAGTTATAATACCGAAATAATGTTATGGTTTGTGTATGTTATTAAAATGCTTTCCGATTATGCTTTAAACTCAATCGCTTTTCCAACTAATAGAACGTAGTTATTGGCTCTGTTATTGTGAAGTCGCGAACCCCAATTCGGAGTATACTATCTGTGTCACCCCTTGGTAAGAGAAGTCTATTGGATACAATGTAAGATCGACTGAGGCACACCGGTTGTAGTAAGTCTATCAAGCTTTGGATTCCGACTGAGGACTCTTTTGTAGTGAAACATCTGACTAGACCCTTAGTACATTGTCGATCCCAGACCATGCTAGTGTATTTACCAAGTATATAAACTTCGTACGTGCATGCTGAAGCACATCGATTGTTGTAAGCTGTACCTCTGCTAAGTAAGGCCATGGAACACGGTCAGTGTTGATCAGTACACTGCACCATAACGCGGTCTCATGCAATGCACCCCGCTTGAGGGATTCTTAGTTAATTAAGGAACTGTTTGTTTAAACACATAAAGGATTGGACTTTAGGATAACCGAACGTATTCATGGAAGTCAACTTGACTTGACCATGGTGTTCTTTATCGTTGAACTCTTTTTAAGGGCCTAACTACCTTTTAAAACCAATCATTAACGAAAGCATTGAAACACAACACGTCTCTCGAATATGGTAAACCCTGTATTCTATTATGCTTAAGAAAGTTTAGACCTTTGTAGAATGTTAATACGTCACCCAACCGAGTCGCTCAATTGGATTAGCCGTCTGAACGTGTATGCCTGTAGTCAGACTGCACGGGCGTCGGGGGTAAGGGACGTAGCTGTCTATTTAGAATCTTCAAGCCTACCGCATTACCCAGTGACATATCTTACGACATGAGCTAGCATTCCATAATCTCGGCAGAGTAACTGATGAAATCATAGTATGCACTTGTTCTAACCTTATCTGAATTACAAATTTTATTGCATTTACTTTATCTGTCTTATAAACTAGAAAAACCCAAAATTAGGTAACCGCTACTCCTTCATTACTATCTTAAGCTCTAAATATAGGTTCGATTCTACTTATATCTCTAAAATACGACTCTAGGTCATACTTTCCTTACTCATAATAATGAGTAGTACGATTTAGGCCCCGCTTAATATAAATTTGAAACAGTACCCCCTTTTGATGGCTGATTCTGACGTTTTGCGATCTAACGACACCACAAAAATAAAACTGTCCTTTTTGGCCATATCACTGTCATAAATGTAATTTTAGAAAAACCAACATAAGTAATTAACCAAAAGTTGACCAAAACCATGTCAACAAACACCCACAATTTAAAGTAACCAAAATAGAATGCAAGTTTAATGTTTAACAAAAGCTGCCAACATGTATGTAGACTCTTTAAGCACAGCGGAAGCAATCAATCAAGTACATGAGAAAACATGCGAGTAAACTGTCAACAAAAATATTGAGTGAATTATAGGTTTAAATAACGTATAAGCTTTAGAACACAGGATTTCAAATGTTAGAAAATATAAAAACATTATTCCATTAACCCGTGAGCCACCTGCTAACCACTTAACCATTCCTTACCCTTAACATCCAACAATATACACTGAACATGTGTATCTACAAAAAATACAAAGTACTAATACATTTCGATTATAAATTGCTAGCGCGACTAGCAAGAAATGGAGCTGTCAAGCCCGATAGATCTATCCATAGGGTTCGCGTTCACAAGTAGAAACCAGTGATTACAATTACCAGATTAGGGAATATTTTCGTTCAACTCATGATGAATACTTTAAATTAATTTCCACTTGTGTCTAAAATGTAAAACAAAAGTTGCATGTAATCTCATTCCAAAAATACTCTAAAACAGTATGAGAAATAGGACTATAACTCACCTTAAGCAAACAAAGCAAAAAGGAAACAAGTATGTGAACAACAAAGGTAACTGATCAAGAATGATCACAACTCCGACCTAAAAATAAAGCAGGTCGATATAAATAACTAACTTGGGTCAAGTCTTAGTATGTTAACCGTAATGCTTGTTGTATTAATGCAAAGAACAGCAATCAGTATGATTCGGTATGATCAAGACAGCGTAAAACACGTACTTTCTATTTTTAGAAAGTTTCTATTTTTAGTAAGTTTCCATTTTTGGAAAGTTTCTATTTTTGGAAAGTTTCTATTTTTGAAAAAGTCAACAAAAGTCAACTAAAATTCAAAGTCAACTCAAAAGTCAACTCAAGTCAACCTTAGTCAACCTAAAAGTTTAAGGTGTAAATTACATTAATAATATAAGTTATAATATTATTTAAAATAATATTAGTATAAACTAGTCATATCATATGTTTAATTAAATTAAATTGAATTATAAAGTTAATATAAGTTTAAATGATATAACAGATATAACATAAGTATTTAATTAATTAATTAAATATTAGTCATATCATAAGTATTATTAATTAATAATGAATTATTAATCATAATATAAGTATCTTAAATAAATTATGAAATGTCATAAGTATTTTATTATAATTATTAAACCATAAGTATTTAATAATTAATTTGTATCATAATTAATTAATAACTAATTCTTATAATAAATAAATAAGTAATTAATCTTTATTATAAGTCTTGATATAATAATCTTATATCATAACTTTTATACTTATCATAAGTCTTCCATTAATAATAATGGTATTGTTAAATAATAAGTTTAATTATAAGAATAATTAAATCATAATATAAATGTTAAATGATATAATAAATATATATCATAAGTATTAATTAATATTAATTACTTTTATAACATAAGTAATTTAATAATAATGAAAATTACTATTTATATACCTAAGTTAAATTTTATAACCATAAGTTTCATTAAAAATTTGTTGGGTCATAACTTGAGCCTCGGGTGTCGGTTTTTGACGAATCTTATATATATATATATATATATATATATATATATATATATATATATATATATATATATATATATATATATATATATATATATATATATATATATATATATATACATATATATGTATATCCTCGTCTAACAAACCATCCCCACACCTTAGAATACTCAAGAACACCCCAAAATCAGTTCATATGGTCATGAAGAAAAGCCATGAATCAAACATTTCAATAATCCATTTCAAAACTCGTTTTAGTCATTCCGGGTGATCCGTGGCTCGGATTCCGATGACCCGAACATGAAAGTTCATCTAATCAATAATCCTAACCCAATGGTACACCCCAAAATCTCAAATTATGGTACCAAAGTTGACCAAAACCTGGTTTCACAAGTTAACACATTTCAATTTTACAAAACCCTAAATCAAGCATAGATTTTGATCTGTAACTCGAAACGAGATGAATCCAAAGCCTAAAATTATGTAATCAAAGAGACTCATTGAGACACTTTAATTAACTAAGAACATGAGCTAAATATACTGATTATATCAATAAAGTTGTTGTCCACAAATTGATCAACCGAAAACATACACAATTGAACATTTCTAAGCATAATAACAACAATACAACAACATACAAGCACTAATACATCAACATACTTATAAAATCAGTAAAATAAAAAGAAAATTAAAAAGCTTGGGTTTGTGATTATACCATAATCAACAATCAAGTGATATAGACGTGTAGAGATCGAAGAGTAGAATCCGTTTATGATGAAAGCCCTAAATTTCAAGCAACAAATGATGAAGAAATCGTGATGATGGTGATGCTAGGGTGACAGCCAAAAAGAGGAGAGGAGGAGAATAGAGAAAAAAATGAAATGAGATAGGTTAGATTCAAAATGGATCAAGTAGTGACATTTAGGTTTAAGGTTACAAGTTTGCAAGTTTGACAAAATACTCCCCTCCCTAGGGAGTTACGGCCGAAAATGGGTGGGAGTGGGCTCCCATTTAGCCCAACTTGATGTATTGTATAATAGCTTGGGCTCGAAAGCTCGAATGAAGCCCGATTCACAAAAACGCCGTTACGCAATTAAATCTTCAGAAGAAACACGCACACACGAAAAATAAAATATAGAAATATCTTATAAACTCATATGATATAGAAATATCATAAATAAAATAATTTGTATTCAAAAATCACAAAATTCTGATTATTGATTTTAAAACTGAAATGATTTACCTGATAGAATTTAACACCTCGTCAAAATCCCCGTTGACGCTGATGTTAACTCTGGACCCAGTGCATGGCTTGGCTTCTAAATAACAGTAAATTTCTACAACGGAAGTAATATATCTATGTACCTGAGATAAAAATGCTAAAAAGTGTCAACCAAAAGGTTGGTGAAGTTCATAGGTTTATCAATAATAACCAAGTTTTTTTACCACAAGATTTAGTTATAAAGTTTGATGTAGCAACATCATTCAAAAGTAAGTGCCGAAGTTATGATATCAAACTAAAGAAAGTTACCCTATGACACCTTGAACTGTCAGTGTCGTTGAATCATTAACATGTATTTATTGACCAGCGGTCAACTAGATAGAGACGTCGCTCTCAATAGGCCTACTCACATTAACTAAGTTTGCATTTCAAAGTAGCAATTAACGATATCATGGCAGGGATTTAGCAACAAACAAAGCATGGAAGCAGAGTTAAATAGTTTCGAGTACTTGTGTCTAAGCATAAAATATTTTTAAAAGCAAGCATGTGTCACCCCAAAGTTCAAAATAAGTATATAAATAAAGTTAAAAAGTGGGGCTATGAAGTTCATCTTAGTAGCAAGTAAGTTATTCCACGCAAGAAGTATGAACGGAGTAAGTAATCGGAGATCTCAACCTAGAGATATAATATTTTATTAGTTAATGTCTAACAGACATAAAGTTTGTTTATTAATATAGCAACTATATTAACAGTGACAGTTTTCGAGAAAAGTTCCTATTTCTCAGAAATTTCTAATTTTGGAAACCTACTATATATGGAAAGCTTCCACTTATAGTAAGTTTCTAGTTTTAGTATGTTCTGGTTATAATCCTTCACAAAGACATTGTACAACCTGCCCAAATTTCGTTGCTATCAGATAAGTCACTCTGATGATCTGTTGTTACCGGGCGCCTAGGACTCTTGACCAGAATCTAAGTCTTGGCATTCGCGATTCACAAGCAGTTCTCATAAGGCAACAAGGACCACCATAGGCCGTAAGTAGCGGTGAGGCTTGTATAATGTGCACATTATCTTTAGATTATAACCTTCACGTTATAGGTGTATACACACAATGAATTGTTATTGTACTTAACAATTATATGTATAGGTGATAATATAACTTAGTATACTTAAGGTGTTACTATATAGATAAGTTTACAAGTTATAGTAATATTATTATTACTCTAATTACTTTTAATTAATCAAACATCATTATTTAATCTTATCATTACATATGTTATATACATATATTCATACATGTGTTACCTATATATATTTACCTACATGATGCACATATATAATATTTATGTATTAAAAATTATATAGTAATAATATATTTAAGTATATATTATTATTTCATATTTCAATATAACTTATGATAAAGTTTAAATCTTTGTCTTCTTATTCTCTATACTTATCAATATCATTATCACATTCTTATCATGAAAAATCATAACTATAAACTTTAATCATCTTTATTATATTGTTATTTATAATCTAAATCATTCATCTTATATATCTACTTATATAATTTGTTAGTTTATGATCATTGTCATCATCTTTTTAGTTATGCGTTTGTGATATATTAACCTATATATAATCAGCATCCTTTTAAAGAATTTCTCAATTCGTGTTTACTCTTCTCACAGTTTAGATGTTTTACAACTTAAACGATTCACGTTATATCATAAAGTTTGAATCGTTACGTGCTTACAATACATAGCAATAATATACTATAATATGTGTATATATATCGAATAAAGTTTGCATCTTTATGTATTTGTATTCATGCACACTCATGCATGAACGTGTTTTTCAATACCATAATAATATTGAAACTTTTATGATTTATATTCATGTTTAGTCCATAACATAATAATTAATCATCTCATAATATAATTATCATCTTATTATATATATATATATATATATATATATATATATATATATATATATATATATATATATATATATATATATATATATATATATATATATATATATATATATCAAAGTTTACTTGTTTTTATATATATTCATCATATTAATATCATAATATTAATATCAACCTGTTTGAATTCGTAGCAACAATAAGTCAGTATTCCAATATTCATATATTAAATATTGTAAATTATTGTTGATTCACTGACTTATGGTAAATTTTTAAAAAGCTTATAAATAAAAGTTTTACTATCTATTTAGGTAATGACTTGTTAAATAAAATTTAGTATATATGGGAGTAAATTGTAATTTTAGAAATCTACATATTCATATATATATATAACTTTATCATAGGTCATGGACTAATTTCGTAAATTTTGTAATATCAATTCCCTCATGCTCGTGATGTAATGGACATAATTCATGAACAGAGTATTCATATCTTTATTTATTATTATTATTATTATTATTATTATTATTATTATAATTATTATAATTATTATTATTATTATTATTATTATTATTATTATTATTATTATTATTATTATTATTATTATTATTTTGACGTACACAAATCGAAACTGATTATCCAGTTTACTCTTTTAAATTGTAGACTACATCTAAGTTGTCGACTTTAAGCATAAAATAATTCATTTTACCTTATGTATAGGCTACACATAGTCAAAGGAACCTAAAGAATAATATTTATAAAAATTGTGTCATAGTATCTGCTTCTTCGCCTTCGTTTTCACGACTACGAACCTAAATTTTTTTTATTTTGTTTAATCTTACGAATATGATTATTATTATATAACGATTAATTTATGTTTGTTGAACTTCAATATGTACAATTCAAATTATTTTTAGATGTAAACCTTTTGGATATTGTGATCGAAACTGATGGCTTTAACAGTTTGTTTCGGTTCAATCCGATGGGAGATATGAACAATAGATGACTAACGAAAGTTGATAAATGATTATTATATAAGTTAGGATAAGAAATACCTTCAAAATGGAACCGAACTTGTGCCAAAACTTGACCGGAATTTTATCGTCATCTTCGTTCTATCTATTGGCTTCTATAGGGTGATATTTAAAGGTTGGTTGTGGTTGTTTCTATAAGTGTGTACGTACAGAATATATTGAAGTAAATGGCCGAGTTTTTGAAATCTATATATAATAGGAGTTTGATGAATTGTCGATGGGGACTGGAATACTTTTCGAGTTCATATACGTGTATATAGAGAGATTGAATTAAGTAGGGATATTATTTGATTTGGTAGGCTTATTAGTGTTTGTTTCCAACTAAAATTTAGAGTTCATATGTATCTCATTACCTTTAATCGGTTATGTTACTAATTAATTGAATTAAAAATAAGGAGGTTATCATTATCATTATTTAGTTTACATATCAAATTTATTAATTAAAAACCTTCGTAATAATGAGTAGTAGGAAGGATAGGATTATTAGTTTAGTTATTATATTATTATGGTTAGGATAGAATTATTGTTGGTTTTGCAGAACCCAATAATATTTATTATTTAGTCAAGGTTGAAATTAATAGTATAGTAATGAACAGATACTAACTTATAAAAAAAATTCGAGCATATAAAACCATAGAATTTAACTAACGTTCGTTAATTAGTTGACGAAAAAAGTCGGGTTATTACAGTATCTATCCCTTATTGGAAATTTCGTCCCGAAATTTGCTCATTGCCGTCGGTCGGCGTTTTGTTCACATACGGTGAGGATATTTTGTTTTAGTTGCTTACGAGTGTTCCAAAAAAATTTGACGATAGGGATTTCTCTATCTTCGAGTGGTTTAACCTCATGGTCTCGAAAGTTTGTCATCTAAATTCATTTCATAAAGTCAGACGTTAAAATTTTTGTGAAAGATTTTGCTCTCGCGGAGAAATGCTAATATAATAAGTGTGGGATTCCTCTCATTGAAAAATATGAAATAGCCGATTTCGTTACATGGAAGGTATAAAGGAAAACATCTCAAATGAGTACAATGAGGACAATTTTGTTTGCTTTAATGTGCTAAGTCGAGCATCTTGTGGTTAGAAGTTGAGTGAAAACGACATAAAATGAATATCTTTGCTTGAAACATGAGGATGTTTTGTTAACGTCAAAAAGTAATAGCCTCAGATGGTGTGACACCTAAGGTTTATTTTCAAATGACAATAGAGAAAACAAAGGAGTTACGTATCATGGTACATGGTAGTAATAATGGTGATCAAGCATCATCACCATCACGAGCCATTAGAACTTTGGTATGACTTACCATAATATAATCACGTTGATCAGTCGTCATTATATTAAATTAACTCATACCTCCATTCCAACATCACTCCATTTGAAATTAAGAGAATCTTGTAATGGTGAATAAAAATAACAAGGTGTAATGACATCTCGAACAAAAACTTGTATTTAAGCGGAAAGGGTTAGGCAACCGCCAAAGGTGTAACCCCAAAGAAAAAGGTAAAGGGTAATGTCTTCGACTATAGAGAAGAATGATTGTTGCTAAAGTGATATTGCAATCAAACAGAAGGGAAAGGGATATGGTATGATGAAGCGGCTTTCCAGTCACAGAGTGTGTCATGTTCGTCATGGGAAACTCTCCAATATCAGAATAGGTACCATCCTAATTTCTAAAAATGTGAATCCAACCGTAGGCGTTTGATCTTCGGTGGGTGGGAAAAGGTAAAATATGGGGGTAGTGGTGAAACTGATTGAGCATTGATAATGCTAAAAACGAACATATATTTCATAGCATTATTCTTCAAGAAAGACAAACTTTTAGTTGCAATTGTTCTATTTACAAGTGATATTCGTTTAAATAATAAAAGGTGAAGACAAAAGACAGATTCGACGAATTGAAGACGCAAACGACCAAAAAGCTCAAAAGTACAAAATACAATCAATAAGGTTCCAATTATTGATAAGAAACGTCTCAAAATTACAAGAGTACAAGATTCAAAACGCAAAGTACAAGATATTAAATTATTCGCAAGGACGTTCGAAAATTCGGAACCGGGACCAGAGTCAACTCTCAACGCTCGACGCAACGGACTAAAAATTTCAAGTCAACTATGCACATGAATATAATATAATATATAATTAATTCTTAAAATTAATATATATATTATATTATATTTAAAAACCGTCGGCATAAAAAAAACAAAGACTTTTGAGTCTCCCCAGCTGGCCATGCGATCGCATGGCCTGGAAGGCATAAATCCATGCGATCGCATGGTGCACAGTTCCAGCCCACATGCCTATAAAAATCGAGCTTTGGTGCACCACAAAAACACATCTTTTTCTTCTCCTCATTCAACGTATAATATTTATATTTATATTATAATTTTAATTTTAATTTATAATAATAAGGGTGTGTTAGCGAATGTTGTAAGGGTGTAAGTCGAAATTCTGTCCGTGTAACGCTACGCTATTTTTAATCATTGTAAGTTATGTTCAACCTTTTTAAATTAATGTCTCGTAGCTAAGTTATTATTATGCTTATTTAATCTGAAGTAATCATGATGTTGGGCTAAAAATATTAAAATTGGGTAATTGGACTTTGTACCATAATTGGGGTTTGGACAAAAGAACGACACTTGTGGAAATTAGACTATGGGCTATTAATAGGCTTTATATTTGTTTAACTAAATGATAGTTTGTTAATTTTAATATAAAGATTTACAATTGAACGTCCCTATAAATAACCATATACACTCGATCGGACACGATGGGCGGGGTATTTATATGTACGAATAATCGTTCATTTAACCGGACACGGGAATGGATTAATAGCCACTAGAATTATTAAAACAGGGGTGAAATTATGTACAAGGACACTTGGCATAATTGATAACAAAGTATTAAAACCTTGGGTTACATTCAGTCGACATCCTGGTGTAATTATTAAACAAAGTATTAAAATCTTGTTACAGTTTAAGTCCCCAATTAGTTGGAATATTTAACTTCGGGTATAAGGATAATTTGATGAGGACACTCGCACTTTATATTTATGACTGATGGACTGTTATGGACAAAAACCAGACGGACATATTAAATAATCCAGGACAAAGGACAATTAACCCATGGGCATAAAACTAAAATCAACACGTCAAACATCATGATTACGGAAGTTTAAATAAGCATAATTCTTTTATTTCACATTTAATTTCCTTTATTTTATATTTAATTGCACTTCTAATTATAGCACTTTTATTTATTGTTATTGTATTTAATTGCACTTTTAATTATCGTACTTGTTAATTATCGCAAGTTTATTTTATCGCACTTTTATTTATCGCAATTTCATTATCGTTATTTACTTTACGCTTTAAATTAAGTCTTTTATTTATTTAATATTTTACATTTTGTTTTAACTGCGACTAAAGTTTTAAAATCGACAAACCGGTCATTAAACGGTAAAAACCCCCTTTATAATAATAATATTACTTATATATATATTTGTATTTTTATAAAATAAAACTAATATAGCGTTAAGCTTTGATTAAAAGATTTTCCCTGTGGAACGAACCGGACTTACTAAAAACTACACTACTGTACGATTAGGTACACTGCCTATAAGTGTTGTAGCAAGGTTTAAGTATATCCATTCAATAAATAAATAAATATCTTGAGTAAAATTGTATCGTATTTAATAGTATTTCCTTGTAAAATATAAGCTATTTTATATACACCTCGCATAACATCAAGTATTTTTGGCGCCGCTGCCGGGAATAATCTTGCTTAAAAGCCGGAAGCGCAACGCTAATATATATATAAAAAAAAAATTTCTTTTTAGTTTACTTTTATAAAAAAAATACGCTTTTGTAGAAATACGTTTTAAATATTCAAAAATATAAAAAGAAAAACAAAAATATAAATATTTTTAAGAGTTTGGTAAATATTTAAGTTTTATAAAGTTTCTTTATTTCTATTTTTAGTTTGTAAAAATATAAGTTTTATTTAATTTATAAATATATTATACAGCAAAAAAATATATTAAAACTCGAAGTCCGATACTTTAGCAGCCCACTCTGAGGCCCGAAACCCTAGCCCATGCGATCGCATGGCCGGGTAGCTTAGAACTCATGCGATCGCATGAGCTCGTCTGACACGCCACAGTTGACTGCAGCCAGCATTTATTACGGATAATAATTATTATTATTTTTCTTAAACCCTAATTAGGGTTGTTTTTTTATTTAGTTTAGTTATTTTATTATTTGTATTATTTAGTATAATTAGTTTAATTTGTTTATAAAATTAATAGTTTTATAAAATAAATAATATAAAAATAATATTTTTATAAAAATTGTCCTTTTTACAACTTTTAGTATATTTTTATATTTTGTCCCTTTTTAATTGTTTTAGTGTAATATTTGTATTTTTCGCTCGTATTTAGTTTTTAAACATAGTTTTTGCCATAGTTATTTTTATTTCTAGATTTTTAGGCTTTGTCGTAAAATCCCTTAAGTGCTTTTTCTTTAGACTAAGATTTAGGTGCTTTAGAATTTTGCGACGCCTTTTTAAGTTTTAGTTCCTTTTTAAGATATTGCCATTTGGGATACAGTTTTTCTTGTAAGCTTTAATATTTTTAGACGCCTTTTACCTATGTATCAATTATCATTCCAATTAGTAATATCAATTTGCGATTATAATTTTAAGTTAGTGATAGTAATAAGGTTGGGTTAGTCAAGTATTTTTAAGTTTTATAAGTCACTCTTTTTCTTTCTTATTTTTCGACGCCTTTTATTTTTCGACCTTTTTCGACGCGCTCTTTTTCTTTCTTATTTCTCGCTATTCTAGTTTTAGGACATAGATTTTTATTCTACTTCTTATCTAAATTTCTTAAAATTACAAAAATTTATTTTAAGTGGTTAAATTGATAGACATCAAAATTTTCTGGTTCGTAGTAATAGTTGGATTTGTACGTGGACCGGGTTATTGGAGCCAAACAGTCCTCAATTATATTGAGACCAAACGAATCCTGCCCCTCTGCTGCATCTTTTGGCTATTCGAAACGTGGGCAAAATCAGAAAAGTTTATTAATTGGATAACTTATATAATTTTTTCTTTCCTTTTAAAAACTAATAGGATATTCAGTGAATGCACCGAGCAAGACGTTCAACACCTTTTGTACGTTCACCAACTGTAACTAGATCACGACATCTAGCAAATATTACCGCCGTTGATTTTTCTTTAGAATCGTCATCCAGTCAACCAAGTACTCCAGTTCAAATTTCCGATAATCCATTTTTTGAACCCAACCTCACAATTGAGAATCTGGAGAATATTCAGGGACGATTCATAGATCCTGAACCATTAAATTTTCCTCCGGAACCACCAATCATTCAAACAGAGATTGTTGAGGAACGAACCATTAAATCAGAATCCTCTAGTGATTCAGATTCAACAAATTCAATTATGGAAAATCTGGAACCTTTAAGTATGGAAGACCGAATGAGAGCTAAACGCACTGGCCAAGGTCACGCAATTACTCATCCTGACATTAATGCGCCAGATTATGAAATCAAAGGACAAATTCTATACATGGTGACTAATCAATGCCAATTTAGTGGTGCGCCGAAGGAAGATCCAAACGAACATCTTTGTACCTTTAATAGGATCTGCACACTATTTAAAATAAGAGAAGTGGAGGATGAACAGATATATCTCATGTTATTTCCCTGGACTTTAATGGGAGAAGCCAAAGATTGGTTGGAATCGTTACCTGAAGGGGCGATTGATACATGGGACATTTTAGTTGAAAAATTTCTTAAACAATTCTTTCCGGCATCTAAAGCCGTAAGACTTCAAGGAGAAATTGTTACGTTCACACAGAAACTGAATGAAACTCTATATGAGGCGTGGACAAGATTTGGAAAGTTATTAAGAGGATGTCCGCAACATGGTTTAGACACTTGTCAAATAGTACAAATATTCTACCAAGAATGCGACATCACTACAAGGAAAGACATCGATATAGCAGCTGGTGGTTCTATTATGAAGAAAACGAAACTAATGCTTACAAAATTATTGATAACACTGCTTCCCACTCACATGAGTGGCACCAAGAAAAAGATATCGTTAGATCATCTAAAGCAGCTAGAGCCTATTCTACCCATGACTTAGATTCCATTTTCGCAAAGATAGATGCTGTCGAGAGACGAATGGAAAAGATGACTAAAGATATCCACTCAATACGAATTAGTTGTGAGCAGTGTGGAGGACCACATTTGACAAAAGATTGTCTCAGTATTGAATTAACAATGGAACAAAGAGAGAATGTTTCATATCTAAACCAAAGGCCTGGAAATAATTATCAGAATAATTATCAACCGCCAAGACCAATCTACAATCAAAACCAGAATTATAATCGAAATATTCCATACAACAACCAACAAGGTCCTAGCAATCAACAAGTATCCAATAATACTTACAATCGGCAAAGACCTAATTTTCAAAACAAACCACCACAAACCGATGATAAAAATCCGAATTTAGAAGATATGATGACGAAGCTAGTTGAAACTCAAACGCAGTTTTTCACATCTCAAAAACAAACTAATGAACAAAATTCTCAAGCATTTAGAAATCAACAAGCTTCTATTCAAAACTTGGAACAAGAAGTAAGTAACCTAGCAAGGTTAATAGGTGAAAGAAAAACGGGAAGTTAACTAGTGATACAAATGCTAACCCCCGGAATGAAACAGCTAAATCCATTACCACAAGAAGTGGTACAACACTTAAACCACCTGAAATACCTGTAACTTCTGATGAAGCTATTCCTACTCCACAAGAACCACAACCTGATCAAGATAAGGAAAAAGAACCGGTAGTTGAAAAGGTTAATGAAGATAACACAGCTAAGGATAAACCTTATGTTAAACCATACCAACCACCACTTCCTTACCCGAGTAAAATGAAGAAAGAGAAACTTGAAGCCGAGCAATCCAAATTCTTGAATATGTTTAAACAGATAAATGTAAATCTTCCTTTCATTGATGTGATTTCAGGAATGCCTAGATATGCTAAATTCTTGAAAGATCTAATCTCAAATAGAAAGAAAATGGAAGAACTCTCGGCCGTTACTATGAATGCTAATTGTTCAGCAGTGCTGTTGAATAAGATACCAGAAAAACTATCTGATCCAGGAAGTTTCACAATTCCATATTTTCTGGTTAGTCTTAGTTCAATAGAAGCATTGACAGACTTAGGTGCTAGTATAAATTTAATGCCGTATTCACTATACACTAAACTAGACCTTGGAGAATTGAAACCAACCAGAATAAGTATACAACTAGCCGATCGATCAATAAAATATCCTAGAGGGATAATGGAGAACATGCTAGTTAAAGTTGGTACTTTAGTATTTCCAGTAGATTTTGTTGTTCTGGACATAGAAGAAGATTCTCAAGTTTCTCTCATATTAGGAAGACCATTCTTAAACACGGCTAAAGCAATGATAGACGTGTTCGGTAAGAAATTGACCCTAAGTATAGAGGACGAGAGTGTTACCTTTTCAGTTGATAGAGCAATGCAACAACCGCAATCTGCAGATGATACATGTTATTATATTCAAACTATAGATTCACATGCAGAATTGTTAGAAGAATTTCCAGAATTACAAGGAACAGGAGAATGTTCTTTAGGAGAAGGTAATGAACCAATTGATGAAGCTAAAATATTAGCTACACTAATAGCTAATGGATATGAACCAACAACAGAAGAAATTCAAATGCTAAAAGAAGAAGACAGATATCGATATAAATCATCGATAGAAGAACCACCGATATTAGAATTAAAGCCACTTCCAAACCATTTGGAATACGCTTATTTACATGTTGATTCTGAATTACCTGTAAAAATATCGTCTTCTCTTACTGAAAATGAAAAATCACAACTCATTTATGTGTTGAAAGCTCATAAACCAGCCATTGCATGGAAGATTCATGATATTAAAGGAATAAGTCCTTCGTATTGCACACATAAAATCCTTATGGAAGAAGGTCATAAAACGTATGTGCAACGCCAACAAAGACTAAATCCGAATATGCAAGATGTAGTTAAAAAAGAAATTATTAAACTGCTAGATGCATGTTTAATTTATCCAATCTCTGATAGTCCATGGGTAAGTCCAGTTCAATGCGTGCCTAAGAAGGGTGGCATGACTGTCATTACAAATGAAAAAAATGAGCTTATTCCTACTAGGACTGTAACAGGATGGCATGTATGTATTGATTATAGAAAATTAAATGACGCCACCAGAAAAGATCACTTTCCCTTACCTTTTATTGATCAAATGTTGGAAAGATTAGCCGGAACAGTTACTATTGTTTTCTTGATGGATTTTTTGGATATTTTCAAATTCCAATAGCACCCGAAGACCAAGAGAAAACCACGTTCACGTGCCGTTATGGTACTTTTGCTTACAAACGCATGCCATTTGGACTTTGCAACGCCCCTGCAACCTTTCAAAGGTGCATGATGGCGATTTTTCACGACATGATAGAAGAATGCATGGAAGTTTTCATGGATGACTTTTCAATCTTCGGTGATACATTTGAATCATGTCTAGTTAATCTTGAACGAATGCTTATTAGATGCGAACAATCAAATCTAGTACTTAATTGGGAGAAATGCCATTTCCTGGTTAAAGAAGGCAAAGTTCTTGGACATAAAATTTTAAAAGAAGGAATTGAAGTGGATAGAGCTAAAGTAGATGTAATTGCTAAACTTTCACATCCCACCAATGTTAAAGAAGTTAGGAGTTTTCTAGGGCATGCCGGTTTTTACAGACGTTTCATAAAAGATTTTTCTAAAATTGCCACTCCTATGAATAAACTCCTAGAAAAGGATGCTCCATTCATCTTTTCAGATGAATGCATCAAATATTTTAATACTCTTAAAGAGAAATTCACTAATGCGCCGATCATGATAACACCAAATTGGAATCTACCGTTTGAACTAATGTGCGATGCAAGTGATTTTGCAATGGGAGCCATTTTAGGACAAAGATTGAAAAACGATTTCAACCTATATATTATGCTAGTAAGACGTTACAAGGAGCACAAACGAACTATACAACTACTGAAAAAGAACTCCTTGCTATTGTCTTTGCTTTTGACAAATTTCGTTCATATCTCGTTCTAGCAAAAACGGTGGTCTATACCGAGCATTCTGCTCTTAGATACCTATTTTCGAAACAAGATGCCAAACCAAGATTAATCTGTTGGATCTTACTCTTACAAGAGTTCGATATTGAAATCCGAGATAAAAGAGGAGCAGAAAATCTCGCCGCTGATCATCTTTCTCGTCTTGAAAATCCCGAATTAGAAGTTCTAAATGAATCGGCCATACAAGACAACTTTCCTGATGAATATCTATTGAAGATAGATTATAATGAAATTCCATGGTTTGCAAACTATGCAAACTACTTAGTATGTGGATTCCTTGAAAAAGGATTATCGTACCAAAAACGAAAGAAATTCTTCAGTGATATAAAACACTATTTCTAGGAAGATCCACATTTGTTTAAAAGTTGTCCCGATGGAATAATACGCCGATGTGTATTTGGAGATGAAGCTAGTAAAATTTTAAACCATTGTTACACAGGACCAATAGGAGGGCACTATGGGCCTCAACTAACAGCAAGAAAAGTTTATGATAATGGATTCTATTGGCCTACAATTTACAAAGACGCACACCTTCTTTGCAAATCCTGTGATGCTTGTCAAAGTGAAAGGACCCGTCCTAATCCATCCGGACGAAGTCCATCTCGATTATAAACGATTCACAACAGTTGATTACATCGCGAGGTACTTGACCTCTATATGATACATTTTACAAACATTGCATTCGTTTTTGAAAAGACAATCTTTCATTACATCGAAAGTTGACGACAGACATACCATTTCATCATATATCTAACTATAATTGACTTAATAATAATATTGATGAACTCGACGACTCGAATGCAACGTCTTTTGAAATATGTCATGAATGACTCCAAGTAATATCTTTAAAATAAGCAATTGCACAGCGGAAGATTTCTTTCGTACCTGAGAATAAACATGCTTTCAAGTGTCAACCAAAAGGTTGGTGAGTTCATTAGTTTAACATAAATAATCATTTCATAATTTAAATAGACCACAAGATTTCATATTTCCATTTCTCATAAACATACGTCCCATGCATAGAGACAAAAATATCATTCATATGGATTGAACACCTGGTAACCGACATTCACAATATGCATATAAGAATATCCCCATCATTCCGGGATCCTCCTTCGGACATGATATAAATTTCGAAGTGCTAAAGCATCCGGTACTTTGGATGGGGCTTGTTGGGCCCGATAGATCTATCTTTAGGATTCGCGTCAATTAGGGTGTCTGTTCCCTAATTCTTAGATTACCAGACTATAAAGGGGCATATTCGGTTTAATAATCCAGCCATAGAATGTAGTTTTACTCACTTGTGTCTATTTCGTAAAACATTTATAAAAGCAGCGCATGTATTCTCAGTCCCAAAAATATATATTGCAAAAGCATTTAAAAAGGGAGCAAATGAAACTCACACATATAAATATTGTAAAACAGTTAATAAAGCATTTGCATGTATTCTCAGCCCAAAAATGTAAAGAGTAAAAGGGGATCAATGAAACTCACGCATATAAATATTGTAAAATAGTTAATAAAGCATTTGCATGTATTCTCAGCCCAAAAATGTATATAAAAAGGGAATAATGAAACTCACCTAATGTATTTTGTAGTAAAAATACATATAACGATATTGAATAATGCAGGGTTGGCCTCGGATTCATGAACCTATATCATTTGTATTTTTATTAATACATATAATCGTATTCGAATGAATATATATATAAATTTATTAATTACATTATTTTTATATTAATAACATAAATTTTTAATTTGTATGTACATTCAAATGGTTAGTATTTTTATAGATATATTAATATATTCACATACATACTTGTTTAATGTTATATTTAAAAATCGATAATTTATTTATTTATTTTTTTGTAAGTGTTTATATAAATAATTTTAGTAGGTTTTATATATGTATTTATGTGTAGTTTTAATATAGGTATAGTATATATAATAAATATATTTTATGTACAAAATATTTATTTGCTTAAAAATAATAGTTTCGATATTAACAATTTACTAATAATAATAATCATAACAATAATAATAATAATATTAATAATAATAATAATAATAATAATAATAATAATAATAATAATAATAATAATAATAATAATAATAATAATAATAATAATAATAATAATAATAATAATAATAATAATAATAATAATAATAATAATAATAATAATAATAATAATAATAATAATAATAATAATAACTTGATAAATGAACTACCTTCAAGACTCCAAAAAGAATAAGAAACTAATCAAGCCGGGATTCGAACCCGGGACCTCTAGCTTAACTGCAACACCCCTTAACCAATCCACTATCTCAGTTGTTCTATATAATTACCCTTAAGTAAAATCTATATAAGCCGTAAATTGTCTCGGCCTAACATTAATAAATCGTTCATGGCCCAACTGAGAGGAATATGGCCCAACAGTTCCTCTTGATAATAAAAAAAAATTGTAGTGGCCTGGGTTCGAACCCAAGACCTTTCGTATAACACAAACACCACAAACCATTGCTCTGCTTGTACTTATCTAATTTATTTACTATCTTAATTATTTTAACTCGTCTAACTGTCTTCCTCTTCCTAAAACAAATCGATTGAAGATAATCATCACCCAACAATCTCGCTGTCATTATCATCGGTTACTAATATCTTAAGATCAACTTCTTATCTATCACTAACCTAATCATCATTAATAATATCTTGGCCCAACCGAAATTGAAGAACTTCGGCCCAACATCTCAATTCACACGTCTCATGATAATTAAAGTGTTTTTGCTGTGATTCGGCCCAGGAAAAAAAAATATATCACACGTTCCTCATTGAATTCAACAAGAACACATAACGAGCTGTAGCAAGGAGTAAAAAAAAAAGAAACAGAATAAAAATAATATTGTAGTGGGTTTATTTGCATTGAGTTTGTCGGCCATATATTTTGAATTGTCCCCTATTTTCGTTTGACGAATAAATCAATAAGCATTGTAAATTGATATATTCATTGCCATCTTTATTTCATATCCCTTACAACAGTAAACAGCAATGAAGCAAGATACAACAATTTATTTGGTCAATCGTGGTGGTTTGATGTTGAACGTCGACAGAAAGAAGAGAATAAGGAAAAAAAATACAAAGTGGGGTTATCCTTTGGATGAATGGGAAACAGATGGCAACGTTCATCATTAAAAGAAGATAGCTTCGGTTCACAGGAAAATAAAATAAAAAGAAGTAGGAGTAATAAAGCCTGAGTGGTGTTGTGTTGATTGTCCAACGAACCAGGAAACAAAAGCAAGTAGCAGGTGATGGATTTTGATGGTTTTTGATCAACAATAGCAACCAATCGAGTATAGCAGTTGCAGGTACGTGATAGGGTTCTAGAGTTTTAACGGTTCTGTGTTATTGTTTATGGCTGCAAATGAATAATAGCAACAGCAACATAGTAACTTGATTATCAGGAGAACATCAAAGGTAAATAACTAAAGGTGTTTGGTTTTTGAAGAAGAAGAGTTGTGGGTTGAAGATGTTAATTGTTTCTGCCAATCACAACAAAGAGTTTCAAGTGGTGGTGTTCAGGTTTCGAATAGAAAACAAAAACAATGATGTTTGGGTCGGTCCTTGATGATGGTTTTGGTCATGATATGTGTTAACGGTAATAGTTCAGGAGGGTTCTTGATGAGTTCTTGGTCCAGAACAATCAAGGAGAAAAGAATGGTTGAGTGGGTTTGTGTTTGGTAATGGTAATAGATAGTCGTACATATCCTATCTAATATCATGTAGCAATCGTTTATTAATTAATCAAGTGTAGTGGGTAGGCATATGACTAAAAATATAAAAAAATAGATTTGCATCTCTTTTCAACTAATTGGTACGATTAATACTGTTGTGTAACAAGAAACCAAAATAAGACATAGTTAGATAGAGATGTTAAACAGCATTCGATCCTTTTCAGATTCTATGTATCTATAATAGTATTTATTTATTTCTATATATATACATATATATATATATATATATATATATATATATATATATATATATATATATATATATATATATATATATATATATATATATATATTCGAATTTATAAGTATATATCTATCTATATATATAAATTTATATATGTTTAACTATATTATGTATGTATATATATATATATATATACATATTTATTTATATTTGTATATATATACATATATATATATATATATATATATATATATATATATATATATATATATATATATATATATATATATTTATATTAAATTTTGTATTATTACATAATAATTTATATCATATAGTATATGAATTTATCTCTTGAATATTTAACATTTATATGTTTAATATATGTTACAACATAATAATTATTAATAGAAATCATTTATACATAATTTCTATTATGTGATTTCATAACAATATTATATATGTATTTTTACATTTTCATTTTAATAATAGCTTAATTATGTTGTTTATTATATTACATTTTAAATTTTCATTTGATTAAAGTATAATTTATTAATTTAAAATTTTATATATATATATATATATATATATATATATATATATATATATATATACTATATTTTTAATTTCACACAATTGTTCGTGAATCGTCGGGCATAGTCAAAGGGTAACAGTATGCATGAACACAGTTCTAAAATCTTCGAGACTCAATATTATAGACTTTGCTTATCATATCGGAAACATATAAAGATTTAGTTTAAATTTGGTCGGAAATTCCAGGGTCATCACAGTACCTACCCGTTAAAGAAATTTCGTCCCGAAATTTGAGTGAGGTGGTCATGGTTGACAATAAAAATGTTTTCATGACGAATATGAGTTGACAAATAGAGTTTTATCATCATTGAGTAATATGGATAAAGTGATTCAATTAATCGAAGTGTATGAATGAAGCTATCACAAGAGGTCGAGATGAAGAAATGGAGATTTTCCATAACTTTTGACGTAGTCGCGATTGAATTCCGGAATTCAAGGAATTTAAAGAAAATCTTCGAAATCTGGGAGATTTGATTCGTTGACGAATAAGGAGATTAAAATCTCTATAATTAAATACGGTGATCTTCCTCGATTACTCTGTCTGATATTTCCACTATAAATTAAACTTTTTCCGTTCCATTATTTTCACCATTCCTATACTTTCTTTCTTAGTTCATGCATCCAAAAGATTTTGAAAATGTTTAATCCAGTTCTAATTCTTGATATTTTTCTAATTATCATTTCTGTCATCATTCTTTTCAATCTTCCACTAGAAGAATCTGTTTACTTCTACTATTATCTCGGGATGATACTATTCTTAATTCTATCGTGTCTTTATATTGCTATTCATATTAATATACACGGTTTGTAATCTACGTGTTGTTATTGGGCTTTATATTTTCTCTTATATTTCAGTGTCCCTACCTCTGTCTCCTATAATCATTTTCATCCACAGTTAATGCTCTCTCTTATTTGCTGTGATTTATACCCCCCATTTCTATTTCGGAGATTCATTCTTTTGTTTTCTCTTACCGACTTTAAATCAAGCGAATAATGGTCCAGAATAGAGTTTTGAATGATTATAATGTTCTAAGCAGGAAAGAACGTGATAGCACGATTTAATTTTCAAATTTATCAACATCACGGAAGATAGATCCATCAAGAATACATTTTCTTGATATGTTCAGAAGTTAAGTAGAATGAAAGAGTTATGTAACATGACACATGATGACGGTATGATCTACTGTGAACCATCATCACGTTTCATTAGAAACTCAGCATGACTTACTGTAATATAATCACGTTGATCAAGTTTCATTATATTATACTAACTCATGCATCAGTTCCCAACATTACTTCAATAACATTCTTACTTTAAGCTCGAAAGTTTACAGAATATAGAAACTAACAGTTTCTATATGATGTAATACTGATAGCACGAAGAGATTAATGATTTCAGATAAGAATAGTTATAAAAATATCTTCAGAAATATGGAGGATATTTATAATGAAAGATACGATAATATCTCAGAATATCTAAGATCAGAGGATGATAGAAACTATTATCTGCAAGGGTTTAGAGTAAGGAGTAAGATATTCACTAAAGACTTTAGCAGACATTGAATCATTTGGATTCTTTGAAGTCAAACTTATTCTTTGTGAATTGTCCACGGCTTTCTTCATAGTTTCGCATAATCTGTTTTTCGGTACAAAATTTTCTATTGAATGTTTCCAATATAATGATACACAGGAAGCACGAAGAGGTATATAATTTTGGATGAGAATATTTATGAAAATATCCTCAGAAATATCGAAGATATTGATGATGATATTTTGGAATTTCTAAGTTCGATGGTTGATGGAGAAAGATTTTTCCGCAAGATTTTAACATGATTTCGGAGCAAGATATTCTCTAAAGATTTCAACGGATCCAGAGTTATCTGGATCCTTTGTATATAGGGTATGGTCCTTGTATTTGTTCTTGGTTTCCTTCGTGGTTAGCTCAATCTGTTTTCCAGTCCCAACTTTTCTGAGCTTTTCCAACATATTATTCTTTATCATCAAACTTCCGATGATTAAAGTCATTTATAGTTGTCTATGATTTCTGCTGTTTCATTCAACTTTTTCAACATTCAGAGTATTGATTTGTGACTTAGTGCTTTTCAGAATTTCAGAATGAGAGATCATAATTCTAAGAGATAAATGTCATACATATAACTGTTGATGTAGATATGCTGTGAGTTTTCAAAGTACTGATTGCTGATTCCCGGTAATTGGTATGTCAGTTCTCGTTACAAGATGCAGATGAGTACATGATGAGACTTCAATAGATAAATATAGTGATTTGTCAGTGAGATTTAAACTAAGGAGCGACAAGGTTACTGGTATATTTGCTGGTAATGTGGTTAAATATAAAAGAATTCTCCGGTATCAAAAGGGTAATTGTATATATCAAGATTATAGTAAGGCTACTTCGAATGAAAAGTCGAAGTTGACTTGATGTAGCTGTGACAAAATTTGCTACTTTGAAAGGGATTACCAAGTTATTTTGGGTAATAACAATGCCAAAGAAGCTAGCACAGATACGTGTTAAACGTTTACTCAGTTTCCGAGAGTTTTCAGGTGCATAACTACATGCATCAATCTTTACTTCCCGTAGATGATGTGCGGTTGGTTTATCCTCTCAATTGAGGTGTTTTCGAGAATTATGAAAGGTTTGAACGCAGGTTGTAGTCGTCAAAATACAAATGAGGTTTAAGATGAAATCAAGTGGCAACTTGAAGAATTGTTTAGTTTCATATGTTATAATCAATATTTTAATTCATTTCAATTGTCCAGTGTTATTAGTCCACAGTCGATAGTCCACAGTTGACAGTCTAGTAATTCATTTATAGTTTAATATATAATATTCGAATTAATTAATACATGTCGTGACCCGTATACATCTCAGACTCGATCACAACTCAAACTATATATATTATTGTAGAATCAACCTCAACCCTGTATAGAGAACTCAATCATTACTGCATATAGAGTGTCTATGGTGGTTCCAAATAATATATATAGATGCGTCGATATGATATGTCAAAACCTTGTATACGTGTCCCGATATTTAAAGTGCGTAAAATAAATAACAGAAAATTAAATAATGATAAATAAAGTGCGTAAAGTAAATATCAGAAATTTAATGACGATAAATAAAATTGCGAGAATGTAAATTGCGATAAATAAAATGTAATACAGAATTAACAGTTAGCTATGAAGAGTTAGCTAGGATTTTGTTAGCGTGGATTCTTAATAGAATTTCATATTGTTAATTGGTCTGTTTCTAATCAATTTTTATTGTGTCCATTATTTCTTCATTATGCCGCTTGTTGGATTCTGATAGGTCAAAATCCAAATATGAAATTGAATTTGAATGAAAATAGTTATTCTTTGGTGAACGGATACGTATCTCGGTGGTTGTAAATATGATAGTGAATAACTATTGAATCAGATTCGAAGAATATATAGTGTAACTTATTAATGTGAAATTTAAATATTCCTCGGGTATTACCTACCCGTTAAAATATTTTCACCATTAACAGTTTGTACAAAAGAATTTTTAATTACAATCTTTTTGAAAACATATATACATATATATTTTCTTCAGATGTAATCATGGATTTAATGAGTCAATATGATATTAAACACATTTGATTTATCGTTAGAACAAGAATATATAATCTCTAACATATTAGAGATTACATAATCACCATGTCGAACGAAGATAAATGATGTAGTACGATTCGTAGAACAATAATTATATTCGAGGTACAGAATGAGATGTCGAGACATGGATTGTTGATGGTACTGGTACTGTTATTGATTGTACTGTTGGTGCCGGTGATGTTGCTGAAGCTGGTACATTTTGCACCATATTTTTCGAATTGATTATTCGAGCGTGAAGTTCGTTGACTTATTACTCCTGGATGATTGTTGGTCGGAACAAGCGGATGAATAAGGTTCAGAATTGTGGATAGAGTATGATCTTGTCGAGTTACTCTGGAAATAAGACTGAAAATGGTGTCTCAAACAGGTTCGCCGGTAAATGCTTCAGGTTCATTGTCAAGAGGTGAATTCGGTTGGTGGAAGGGATTGCCTTCTGCGCGTTTCCATTAATTAAGTCGACTACGAATGCATCAGATGAATTGGGGATGGCTGATTGATTGATTCATTCTGGTGACATTGCTTCCGGAACTTAGGTGAATATCCATGTCGGAATAGCTGTCGGAATAACTATCGGAATAGTTATCGAAATCTGAGGGACCCGAACTGGTTGAGGGACTCATCTCGTACGATCAGATGAAGGATTTTCGATAAGGAATAGAATAGAATGTAGATTAGTACCCTGCAATACATAATTTACATATGCATATATAATACTAAAATCCCATAAGTTACGGAGGAATCTACGGAAGCTGTCAGGCAAAGGTAACAATAACAGATATGCTAAGATATGAATTTATCTATACACTGTCTATGCAATAGAGGCATAAGACGTGTCTAGACTTTAAGGATGATAAGCAAATAATTTCTGACACTAATGATAAGCAAAACTTTTGACATGCAGATACGGTCGAAGTCCAGACTCACTAATGCATCCTAACGACTATCAGTTAGACTCACTAATACAAGACCTGGTTCGCTAAGACCTCTGCTCTGATACCAACTGAAAGGACCCGTCCTAATCCATCCAGACGAAGTCCATCTCGATTATAAACGATTCACAACAGTTGATTACATCGCGAGGTACTTGACCTCTATATGATACATTTTACAAACATTGCATTCGTTTTTGAAAAGACAATCTTTCATTACATCGAAAGTTGACGACAGACATACCATTTCATCATATATCTAACTATAATTGACTTAATAATAATATTGATGAACTCGACGACTCGAATGCAACGTCTTTTGAAATATGTCATGAATGACTCCAAGTAATATCTTTAAAATAAGCAATTGCACAGCGGAAGATTTCTTTCGTACCTGAGAATAAACATGCTTTCAAGTGTCAACCAAAAGGTTGGTGAGTTCATTAGTTTAACATAAATAATCATTTCATAATTTAAATAGACCACAAGATTTCATATTTCCATTTCTCATAAACATACGTCCCATGCATAGAGACAAAAATATCATTCATATGGATTGAACACCTGGTAACCGACATTCACAATATGCATATAAGAATATCCCCATCATTCCGGGATCCTCCTTCGGACATGATATAAATTTCGAAGTGCTAAAGCATCCGGTACTTTGGATGGGGCTTGTTGGGCCCGATAGATCTATCTTTAGGATTCGCGTCAATTAGGGTGTCTGTTCCCTAATTCTTAGATTACCAGACTATAAAGGGGCATATTCGGTTTAATAATCCAGCCATAGAATGTAGTTTTACTCACTTGTGTCTATTTCGTAAAACATTTATAAAAGCAGCGCATGTATTCTTAGTTCCAAAAATATATATTGCAAAAGCATTTAAAAAGGGAGCAAATGAAACTCACACATATAAATATTGTAAAATAGTTAATAAAGCATTTGCATGTATTCTCAGCCCAAAAATGTAAAGAGTAAAAGGGGATCAATGAAACTCACGCATATAAATATTGTAAAATAGTTAATAAAGCATTTGCATGTATTCTCAGCCCAAAAATGTATATAAAAAGGGAATAATGAAACTCACCTAATGTATTTTGTAGTAAAAATACATATAACGATATTGAACAATGCAGGGTTGGCCTCGGATTCACGAACCTATATCATTTATATTTTTATTAATACATATAATCGTATTCGAATGAATATATATATAAATTTATTAATTACATTATTTTTATATTAATAACATAAATTTTTAATTTGTATGTACATTCAAATGGTTAGTATTTTTATAGATATATTAATATATTCACATACATACTTGTTTAATGTTATATTTAAAAATCGATAATTTATTTATTTATTTTTTTGTAAGTGTTTATATAAATAATTTTAGTAGGTTTTATATATGTATTTATGTGTAGTTTTAATATAGGTATAGTATATATAATAAATATATTTTATGTACAAAATATTTATTTGCTTCAAAATAATAGTTTCGATATTAACGATTTACTAATAATAATAATCATAACAATAATAATAATAATATTAATAATAATAATAATAATAATAATAATAATAATAATAATAATAATAATAATAATAATAATAATAATAATAATAATAATAATAATAATAATAATAATAATAATAATAATAATAATAATAATAATAATAATAACTTGATAAATGAACTACCTTCAAGACTCCAAAAAGAATAAGAAACTGATCAAGCCGGGATTCGAACCCGGGACCTCTAGCTTAACTGCAGCACCCCTTAACCAATCCACTATCTCAGTTGTTCTATATAATTACCCTTAAGTAAAATCTATATAAGCCGTAAATTGTCTCGGCCCAACATCAATAAATCGTTCATGGCCCAACTGAGAGGAATATGGCCCAACAGTTCCTCTTGATAATAAAAAAAATTGTAGTGGCCTGGGTTCGAACCCAAGACCTTTCGTATAACACAAACACCACAAACCATTGCTCTGCATGTACTTATCTGATTTATTTACTATCTTAATTATTTTAACTCATCTAACTGTCTTCCTCTTCCTAAAACAAATCGATTGAAGATAATCATCACCCAACAATCTCGCTGTCATTATCATCGGTTACTAATATCTTAAGATCAACTTCTTATCTATCACCAACCTAATCATCCTTAATAATCTCTTGGCCCAACCGAAATTGAAGAACTTCGGCCCAACATCTCAATTCACACGTCCCATGATAATTACAGTGTTTTTGCTGTGATTCGGCCCAGGAAAAAAAATATATCACACGTTCCTCATTGAATTCAACAGGAACACATAACGAGCTGTAGCAGGGAGTAAAAAAAAAGAAACAGAATAAAAATAATATTGTAGTGGGTTTATTTGCATTGAGTTTGTCATGCCATATATTTTGAATTGTCCCCTATTTTCGTTTGACGAATAAATCAATAAGCATTGTAAATTGATATATTCATTGCCATCTTTATTTCATATCCCTTACAACAGTGAACAGCAATGAAGCAAGATACAACAATTTATTTGGCCAATCGTGGTGGTTTGTGTAACAAGAAACCAAAATTAGACATAGTTAGATAGAGATGTTAAACAACATTCGATCCTTTTCAGATTCTATGCATCTATAATAGTATATATATATATATATATATATATATATATATATATATATATATATATATATTTGAATTTATAAGTATATATCTATCTATATATATAAATTTATATATGTTTAACTATATTATGTATATATATATATACATATTTATTTATATTTGTATATATATACATATATATATATATATTTTATATTAAATTTTATATTATTACATAATAATTTATATCATATAGTATATGAATTTATCTCTTGAATATTTAACATTTATATGTTTAATATATGTTACAACATAATAATTATTAATAGAAATCATTTATACATATTTTCTATTATGTGATTTCATAACAATATTATATATGTATTTTTACATTTTCATTTTAATAATAGCTTAATTATGTTGTTTATTATATTACATTTTAAATTTTCATTTGATTAAAGTATAATTTATTAATTTAAAATTTTATATATATATATATATATATATATATATATATATATATATATATATATATATATATATATATATATACATACTATATTTTTAATTTCACACAATTGTTCGTGAATCGTCGGGCATAGTCAAAGGGTAACAGTATACATGAACACAGTTCTAAAATCTTCGAGACTCAATATTATAGACTTTGCTTATCATATCGGAAACATATAAAGATTTAGTTTAAATTTGGTAGGAAATTCCCGGGTCATAACACAAAGGGCCGGAAAAATAAGTCAACGTGATGAAATGCCACAAAATGTCATTCAAGTATGCGAAGTATTTGACATTTGGGGTATTGACTTTATGGGTCCATTTCCAAAATCTCATAATAATCTCTACATTCTCGTAGCCATTGATTATGTATCTAAATGGGCGGAAGCACAAGCTCTCCCAACTAACGATGCACGAGTTGTAGTCAACTTTTTAAAACATCTTTTTGCAAGATTTGGAACACCGAAAGCTTTAATAAGTGATCGGGGTACTCATTTCTGTAATAATCAACTTGAGTAAGTTCTCAAAAGATATGGAGTAACTCATAAAATCTCCACCGCATATCATCCACAAACAAGTGGACAAGTTGAAAATACCAACCGAGCTTTAAAACGTATTCTAGAAAAAACTGTAGGATCAAATCCGAAGGAATGGTCCATTAAATTGGAGGATGCACTCTGGGCTTTTAGAACAGCCTACAAAACTCCAATTGGAACCACACCTTTTAAACTCGTCTACGAAAAAGCATGTCATCTTCCAGTAGAAATTGAACACAAAGCATTTTGGGCTTTGAAGACATGTAATCTTGATTTACATGAAGCCGGACGTCTACGATTAAGTCAATTAAAGAAATTAGAAGAATTAAGACATGAAGCATACGAAAATTCATTAATCTATAAGGAAAGATCGAAGAAATGGCATGATAAAAGAATAAGAAGTTCAAAAGAATTTAAAGAAGGAGACATAGTTCTTCTTTTCAATTCACGATTCAAGCTATTTCCTGGAAAATTGAAATCGAGATGGTCTGGACCATTCATAGTCAAAAGAGTTTTCCCATACAGAACGATAGAATTAATAAATTCAAATGGAATTGAATTTAAAGTTAATGGTTACAGAGTTAAACATTACATAGATAGTCCGATGGAAGTCGACAACGAAGTTAATCACAATTTCGATACCACGGCTAACTAAGTGTGGGGAGAATCAAGTCTTTTAAGGATTTTATGTATTTCTGTTAGAGTTAGATTGTCTGTTTTCGTGTAGTTCTCGAAAATGGAACCCGAATGGTCTTTCCCTAGCAGACCCTAAAGAACTAGTCTTCTCCCCCCATTCTGAATTTTTATTTTTTTTAGGTTTTTACGAAATGAAAACTTCCTGTGAACTAAACCATGGTCTAATGCTACATGCTTTGATCACTAAACGTAATAATGACACACTTCCAAGTGAACTAGTATCAGTAATAAGAGAAAGATTGGACGGAATAAGAAAAGAATCCAGATGCGAAGATAATAAGTTACAATTTGGTAAAGGAAAATCAAAATCCGCAGCGAAAAGAAGAGCATGACACCTTGAAAGATGTCACAAATGCGGAAAATGGTCTCATGGAGGTAAATGTTCAAATAATCAAACCTATTCAAACACCGAATTTGTTACTTTATGCAGAGACGGACCGTTCATATGTTTAGAAGAAAAAACACTGAATGCTCGAGGTTACGCCTATGTAGCCATGGAAAATCAATTAAACCGACTATCTTATGAATGGGATAGATCGTATCACTAAGAATACTATCTCACAGGTAAGTCTGTACAGTTTTTATTTTTTTTATTTTTTTATTTTTATTTTTAACCTTTTGATAATAAACGCTAATTTGTTCGCTATAAAGTATTAAATTGGTATTGAATAAAATTAGGTTTGGCGACCGAAATTATTGATATCATTCAAAAATTTATTACATCACTGCGAAATTTAACGTTTATTCTTAAGGTATAAATATCTTTAATCAATCAACCCAAAATATTTCAAAAATTCGTCATGAGTTAAATTAGGTCATGGAACCGAAATTACTTTACCGAAAAGAATGGCGTATATTTTTGATAATATTTGATTGATTAAAGTGGGATAAAAGCCAAAAAGATTTTTAATTTTATTTTTACCATGTTTTAAAATTAATATATAAAAATTAAAATAATATTTTAAACTTTTTAAAATTAATATATTTAAAATTGTAAATATTTGAAAAATTAATCTTTTTAATATAAGTTTGTATGTATAAAAACAAAAATATAATATAAGTTTGGTGTGAATTTATAATATAAATTTTTAATTAAGTTTGGTGTGAATTTTTAATTTTATGCATTTTAAATTTAAGTTTGGTGTGAATTTTTAATTTTATGCATTTAAAATTTAAGTTTGGTGTGAATTTTTAATTTTATGCATTTTAAATTTAAGTTTGGTGTGAATTTAAAAACAAAAATTTACTTTATTTCGCTAAGTTAAAAATATGTTTTTTAAAATTCATCGTGAGTTGAAGACTAGGTCGTTGAACCGAAATTGCTTTACCCGAGGGAGGGACGAGAACTTTTATTATCATTATTTTTAATCTTATTGAATTAAAGTATGCCAAAAACATTAAAAAACCCAAAAATCTTTACTTTTAAAACCGCGCTTTGATTTGACAAATTTTAAAAATTTTGTCAAGGGACAGAATAGGACATCGATCCGAAACACCCTCGCTCCTAAAGGAAAACAAATTTTTAAAATTTAATTAATTATAAGTTTTATAAAGTATAAGGTTTTATTTATAAAAAAAAGGGCAAAACACTGTAGCCGGGTACCCATGCGATCGCATGGGAATCACCCTATACCTCCATGCGATCGCATGGAGGCAAATTTCTGGCCAGATCAAAACAGACAGCGAGTCTGTTCTTCAACACCAACACACACATTTACACGAACCAACCCCAAAATCCTCTCTAAAATTCGCCATTTTTCACCGTAATTCATCATTTTTCTTGCTCTAATTATGCCTAGATTCTCATTCTTCAGCAAAATGGTAAAAATTACACCCCTAAACTCATAAATTTGCTAGTTTTTGTGATAAATTCTAATTTTTTACCTAATGCAATTTTGATAATTTCTAGTGTAATTAGTGTTAAATTGTTAGTATTTTATGCATGTATAACCTAGATTGATGCTATTTAACATGATTTGAAGCCAAAAACTTCAAAATTTTTAGAAATCTAGGGTTTGTGTTCTTGAGCAATTTGGGGCTTTTTGATATATTCAGGTTATGGCCGATTTTTGTCATGAATTATTGCTAAATTGAGTAGTGTAACATGTTTAGATAGTTAAATGATCCAAACATTGATCCTAAACATGATTTTTAGAGATTAAAGTTGACTTTTTAAGTCCAAAATTTATGAACTTGATTAATTTGATATATTTGCCATTTGAGACTTGTTTAATTATTAGTAATGACTATTTTGACATGTTATTTGAGTTAAATGCTTATGAATTTTGTATACATTTTCATATGTGCTTATTTGAAAAGTGTAGAATTGTGAAAAATTGTGAAAATGTGTATAAGTTTAATTTTGATTTAACATGTTATAGTGATTGTTTTAAGTTGTTATTTTGTTAACACTAATGCATATTTGGATGCACAAATTTTGTGTTTAATGTGTTTTGCAGAAAGCCGATACGGGAGGTTCAGGAGCATCATCATCTAGACGACCAGCACCAGAACCAGAACCAGAAATGCAACACGAACAAGAACCACAACAAGAACCACAACAACAGCCTGATCAGCACATACCTTATTATGATCCGGTACAGTTTGTTGATGAATTCATAGTATTCCCAATGAGGCCGCCAGTAGAATTCCCAACGATTCCTGAGCACACTCTGCATCCTAATCTAAGATTTGATAGGAGATGGAGAGATTACGAGACATATCAAAGGAACAAATTCAAATTGGTAACAAAAAATGTAGAGGTGCCAACGGTAATCAATTGGGCCCCTTTGAAAACGGTCCATCTAGCTGACCGTGTTAGACAGCTTTTGGTACAAAGGTATGTCAGTTCTTTTACAGATTGGGAACGTCTTTTCACCATTCGTAGACCTGTATATAAGGAATGGTGTTTTGAGTTGATGAGTACTATATCACTTGATACAAATATAGTTAGAATAGATGATAGAAGATTTTTTAGGTTTATCCTTGGTGGTAGGATATACAGAATGTCCATGCTGGACATGGCCAGGGCCTTACTGATATATACTCCTGGTGAGTTGCTATTACCCGATTGTACAAATTTGATTCATTATGGTGAAAGGGAAGATAGTAACTTTGACGCTGACGCCATTTGGAGGCGTATGTCACATTTTGATGTTTTTACACGAGCAGGAGGACACTCCTATACACATATTGACAGAGCCGAGCTTCGTATTATTCATAGATTTTTGGCTAACTCAATTACACAGAGAGGTCACAATAAAGAAAAAATTAGCTTTGTCAATATCCCTTACTGTGTTACTTTTTATTTATCTAAAATGGTAGAGGGAATGCAGGACGGGAGTATAATAGGAGGAGGTATTTTTGTTACTCTCATTGGAGAGTATTTAGGTGTTGATAGGAACCAAGGGGGACCATTACAGCTTTGTAGAGAACAAGTTGAGCCCTTAGGATTGAAAGTTTATGTGGGTGCTAAGGTATTGAAAAGTAGACGTAACCAGGCAGTACCCTATGAGGGATCTCATCCTCAGGTAGAGAGAGGCTCAGACGAGGAAATGGAGGAGGCGGAAGACATTAGGGATGTCTTTCGAGATGCTATTCTTGATGTCCACGTTCGTATATATGAGGAAGCAATGACGAACGTGGCCAGACATAGTATGTACGAGCAGTGGAACTCCGAGCGAGTATACGAGGATTATAGGCGATGCCAACACGATAGCTGGGTAGTTCATCAGCACCAAATCATGAGCCAGCTATCATATCAGGTACCAAATAATTACGTGCCTGCTCGACCTGCTCATTTTCCGCCACACAGCCCCGATATCCGACCACCCTTTAACCGGTATGACTATAACCAAGCCTATCAGAACACCTATAACCAACAATGGAACCCACCTGATGAGATGAACTGGAACCCCTATCCAGACTGATTTGGTTCCATTTGGTTATTTATATGATTTTTATGTTTTTATCTTTTTACTTATTCATGTTTAAACTTATGTTATTTAATATACTTATGTTATCTTTATCATTTTTATTATTATTGTGTACTAATATTTCACATTTAGGATTTGAAAGTGGTATATTAAGTCCCATTTCAAATTGTCATGCATATTTATATTTGTATTTATGTATATTGTAAAATGTACAAAACAGGGTAACACAGCGCATTTTCAAAGACTGACATTAAGTTCAGAAAAAGCTACTAATTTTGACGACAAGATGACAAATAAATGTGATGTAACAACAGACGGAATGAACAAATGATATGCACCATTTATCATTCAGCAAACAAACGCCAATATGTTTGGAAACTTTGGTAAAATTTAATCATTTTTTTACGCTAATCACCCTCAATAATTTAAATTATTACTGATTTCTTGCAAATGAGGGCATTGCAAGATCTTAAGTGTGAGAAAGGGTTAAATTCTTTTGGATTTTTAAATTTTTTTACTTTAAACACTTGGTTACCATTAGAAATACTAGTAAAGTAGTAGTTGTATTAGAATCTAGTGCTCTCTAATAATAAAGAACAGCCCTAGTCTTATATACTGACTACCCAATTCTAGTAAAATTTTTCAAAATTTTCAATTAAATGAACTCAAAATCATGTTTATACATATTTATGAACGATAAAACTAGGTGTTAACACCGAAATTATTGTTATCTCGGAAAGGACATAAATTGAGAAACAAACCAAAATGTTAAAATTCATTTAAAATGGAATAGAGGACAATAAAAAGGAAAAAAAAGCCAAGTGTGGGAAAAATTACCAAGTTATCTTAAACATATGTCACATATTTCTGTAACAAATAATTGAAGATACTTTTGCTTTGGACTAAACTAAACTGTTTTATCCGATGAAAGAAAAGAAGAGATGGATCTACACGATGAATCAATTCCATCGTTAAAAGGAAGTAAAGTCTTTCGAAAAAGAAACGCGCTTCTTGATTTAGGTCATGAAGTTGTCGTCCAGACCAGCTGTAGGTTGATGAAAAATCTAGAAAAGTCATCTCTAAAATCAGCAGGAAATCTACGGAACTCAGCATAAAACAGGGTCGCCAAGTGGTCAGATTTATCCTAACCATGAGAAGGATTTATCTCGTACAATGGGGGGCACCGTGCAAATTAGCTTGATAAGACTAATAAATCAGATCCCCAGAAAGGATAATCTCCTTTAAAGATCAAAAATCAGCTTTTAAGACTGATATTACTCAATCCTAGAGATTGACCTTAAAGATTGAGAATTACAAACTCATGGAATTCAATGATATCTAAACTCGAGCTTGAACGAGAAAATATTTTGATAAAATTACAAACCGATTTGTTTTCTGAAAACCCATTTTCAATGCGTTCATTACCATTGAACGTAAAATCATAGGAATTCATCTGGAATTCATTAGGTCATCTGAACCAAATCGGGTGTCAACCGTAAGAACGGTGGTTGCATAGCATGGTCAAAGATAGGACCTTGTGCCAGACTGAAAAATCATAAGGGTGAGCTTTACTATTGCTCCTACCAAGGATAGTAATTGCGTTCGACACGTTATAGACCATAATTAAAAGCATGTCAGGGGACATTGCCTTAACAGTTGCTTGTTCAACGCTTTCCTTTACAACCGGATGGTAGTTTATCAAAAGGTAATATACGGAGCAAGTAAAATGGACGTGTTGCTTTCCCAATACAAGGTTAGCAAGTGGGTGACACAAAACCGCAAGTTTTGAGCTAAAATTTTCAAATCTGAAACCCACCAAACCCACAAAAATATTTTGCAAACACCGGTGAAGGGTTATTCCGGAAAACTTATCTAGGGTAAAAGCTAGATTTAATTTTCAAAAAAATCAAATGTTTTCATAAAGATCCAATTTCCTAAAGGATCTAAATTTTCATAAGTCATGTGAGACTGTAAACCACATCGTTACTACCATTGTTTATACCGCCGTATTGAAATCACTGATGTACAAAGTGTGAAGAATAAAGAAGTGATTCTAGTATTTCAAGACGATATTGCCTGAGGACAAGCAACGCTCAAGTGTGGGAATATTTGATAATGCTAAAAACGAACATATATTTCATAGCATTATTCCTCAAGAAAGACAAGCTTTTAGTTGCAATTGTTCTATTTATAATTGATATTCGTTTAAATAATAAAAGGTGAATACAAAAGACAGATTCTACGAATTGAAGACACAAACGACCAAAAAGCTCAAAAGTACAAAATACAATCAATAAGGTTCCAATTATTGATAAGAAACGTCTCAAAATTACAAGAATACAAGATTCAAAACGCAAAGTACAAGATATTAAATTATTCGTAAGGATGTTCAAAAATCCGGAACCGGGACCAGAGTCAACTCTCAACGCTCGACGCAACGGACTAAAAATTTCAAGTCAACTATGCACATGAATCTAATATAATATATAATTAATTCTTAAAATTAATATATATATTATATTATATTTAAAAACCGTCGGCATAAAAAAACAAAGACTTTTGAGTCTCCCCAGCTGGCCATGCGATCGCATGGCCTGGAAGGCATAAATCCGTGCGATCGCATGGTGCACAGTTCCAGCCCACATGCCTATAAAAATCGAGCTTTGGTGCACCACAAAAACACATCTTTTTCTTCTCCTCATTCAACGTATAATATTTATATCTATATTATAATTTTAATTTTAATTTATAATAATAAGGGTGTGTTAGCGAATGTTGTAAGGGTGTAAGTTGAAATTCTGTCCGTGTAACGCTACGCTATTTTTAATCATTGTAAGTTATGTTCAACCTTTTTAATTTAATGTCTCGTAGCTAAGTTATTATTATGCTTATTTAATCCGAAGTAATCATGATGTTGGGCTAAAAATATTAAAATTGGGTAATTGGGCTTTGTACCATAATTTGGGTTTGGATAAAAGAACGACACTTGTGGAAATTAGAATATGGGCTATTAATGGGCTTTATATTTTTTTAACTAAATGATAGTTTGTTAATTTTAATATAAAGATTTACAATTGAACGTCCCTATAAATAACCATATACACTCGATCAGACACGATGGGCGGGGTATTTATATGTACGAATAATCGTTCATTTAACCGGACACGGGAATGGATTAATAGCCACTAGAATTATTAAAACAGGGGTGAAATTATGTACAAGGACACTTGGCATAATTGATAACAAAGTATTAAAACCTTGGGTTACATTTAATCGACATCCTGGTGTAATTATTAAACAAAGTATTAAAATCTTGTTAAAGTTTAAGTCCCCAATTAGTTGGAATATTTAACTTCGGGTATAAGGATAATTTGACGAGGACACTCGCACTTTATATTTATGACTGATGGACTGTTATGGACAAAAACCAGACGAACATATTAAATAATCCAGGACAAAGGACAATTAACCCATGGGCATAAAACTAAAATCAACACGTCAAACATCATGATTACGGAAGTTTAAATAAGCATAATTCTTTTATTTCATATTTAATTTCCTTTATTTTATATTTAATTTCACTTCTAATTATAGCACTTTTATTTATTGTTATTGTATTTAATTGCACTTTTAATTATCGTACTTTTTAATTATCGCAAGTTTATTTTATCGCACTTTTATTTATCGCAATTTCATTATCGTTATTTACTTTACGCTTTAAATTAAGTCTTTTATTTATTTAATATTTTACATTTTGTTTTAACTGCGACTAAAGTTTTAAAATCGACAAACCGGTCATTAAACGGTAAAAAACCCCCCTTTATAATAATAATATTACTTATATATATATTTGTATTTTTATAAAATAAAACTAATATAGCGTTAAGCTTTGATTAAAAGATTTTCCCTGTGGAACGAACCTGACTTACTAAAAACTACACTACTGTACGATTAGGTACACTGCCTATAAGTGTTGTAGCAAGGTTTAAGTATATCCATTCAATAAATAAATAAATATCTTGAGTAAAATTGTATCGTATTTAATAGTATTTCCTTGTAAAATATAAGCTATTTTATATACACCTCGCATAACATCAAGCATCATGCGAAGCATGTCCTCAAGCGTAAAGTTATGAAAAGGACTATGTTCTATAAAGATTTGAAACATGAAGTAAATGGACAATATCTTTGTTTGAAGAGTAGAGAAAAATTTACGACAATCAATAAGGTGTAGTGCCACCTCTGACACGGTTTTAGATTTAGTCAAGAGAAATTAAGCGATTTTTGAACGTGTGCGTTTTTTTAAAGTTTGTGTAGTTTATGTATAAAGATTTTTCGATAATGTCCTCCAAAAGTTTGTTGCCTAAGGCAGACAGTAGGGATGTAGTATGATGAGGTGACTCTCTAGTCAGTTGAAAAAGTTCGAAGTTGAGTCTTACAAGCGGCATTAAAAATTTTCTTCAATGTATTGTACCGTTTGAGTGTCCCATCGGAGCTGTCATACTAAGACGAGAGTGAAGTTATAAACAATAGGTGTGAATAAAAATTTGGGTTCATAGTATTGTATATGGTTTTTCAAAGGTGTGTCTGGTGCGAAATCCGATACAAGGTTCACGAAAAGAAAATGATTCTCCTCGAATAAGGTGTTTGCTCAAAAAGTAACGGGTAAAGCTAGCTTTAGTGACATAAGTCATCGGAGAATAAGGTTCCCTATAGGTTTATGTTTTTATTCAAGGTCTTAGCTTCGAGTTTATTAAGATCGGAAAAGTAAGGTGCAGTGACAAGTAGTGAATACTTCGCGACAGGTTCATTCTCCAACGGAATGTTAGGCAGAATTGCTGTCAACGGTTCAGGCACACCGGTAGCTCTAAGTTAACGTTCTTTTTAGACACGTCGTTGTTTTTCGCAAGTATGAACAGGAATAAACGTCCTAATTTAGTGGAAGGTACGCTTCTAGTAGTAGTATATATTAATACCGTAAAGTAAACCTAAAGTACGTAAGGCTTCTAACTAAGGCAAACAATAAGTTCAGTCGTAGTCTAGACTTAATGCATCCGAATGCTATCCTGTCAGACGCACTAAGGTAGCCTAGTTCCCTACGACCAAAGCTCTGATAGCAACTTTAACACCCCATCAAAATCACCATTGACGCTGATGTTAACTCTGGTCCCAGTGCATGGCTTGGCTTCTAAATAACAGCAAAGTTCTACAGCGGAAGCAATATATCTATGTACCTGAGACAAAACATGCTTAAAAGTATTAACCAAAAGGTTGGTGAAGTTCATAGGTTTATCAATAATAACCAAGTTTTTAGACCACAAGATTTAGTTATAAAGTTTGATGTAGCGACATCCTTCAAAAGTAAGTGCCGAAGTTATGATATCGAACTAAACAAAGTTACCCTTTGACACCTTGAACTGTCAGTGTCGTTGAATCATTAACATGTATCTATTAACCAACAGTCAACTAGATAGAGACGTCGCTCTCAATAGGCCTACTCACATTAACTAAGTTTGCATTTCAATGTAACAATTAATGATAGCATGGCAGGGATTTAGCATGAAACAAAGCATGGCAGCACAGTTAAACAGTTTCGAGTACTTGTGTCTAAGCATAAAACAGTTTTAAAAGCAAGCATAAGTCTCACCCCAAAGTTCAAAATAAGTATATAAAGAAAGTTAAAAAGCGGGACTATGAACTTCACCTTAGTAGCAAGTAAGTTATTCCACGCAAGCAGTATAAACGGAGTAAGTAATCGGAGATCTCAACCTAGAGATATAATCTTTGATTAGTTAATGTCTAACCGACATAAAGTTTGTTTATTAACATAGCAACTATATTAACAGTGACAGTTTTCGAGAAAAGTTCCTATTTCACAAAAGTTTCTAATTTTGGAAACCTACTATTTATGGAAAGCTTCCACTTATAGTAAGTTTCTAGTTTTAGTATGTTCGGGTTATAATCCTTTACAAAGACGTTGTACAACTTACCCAAACCTCGTTGCTATCAGATAAGTCACGCTGATGATCTGTTGTTACCGGGCGCTCAGAACTCTTGACCAGAATCTAAGTCTTGGCATTCGCGATCCACAAGCCGTTCCCATAAGGCAACAAGGACCACCCTAGGCCGTAATTATCGGTGAGGTTTATATAATGTGTATACACACAATGAATTGTTATTGTACTTAACAATTATATGTATAGGTGATAATATAACTTAGTATACTTAAGGTGTTGCCATATAGATAAGTTTACAAGTTATAGTAATATTATTATTACTCTAATTACTTTTAATTAATCAAACATCATTATGTAATCTTATCATTACATATGTTATATACATATATTCATACATGTGTTACCTATATATATTTACCTACATGATACACATATATAATATTTATGTATTAAAAATTATATAGTAATAATATATTTAAGTATATATTATTATATCATATTTCAATATAACTTATGATAAAGTTTAAATCTTTGTCTTCTTATTCTCTATACTTATCAATATCGTTATCACATTCTTATCATGAAAAATCATAACTATAAACTTTTATCATCTTTATTATATTGTTATTTATAATCTAAATCATTCATCTTATATATCTACTTATATAATTTGTTAGTTTATGATTATTGTCATCGTCTTTTTAGTTATGCGTTTGTGATATGTATTCCTATATATAATCGGCGTTCTTTTTAAGAATTTCTCAATTCGTGTTTACTCTTCTCACAGTTTAGATGTTATACAACTTAAACGATTCTCGTTATATCATAAAGTTTGAATCGTTACGTGCTTACAATACATAGCAATAATATATTATAATATGTGTATATATATCAAATAAAGTTTGCATCTTTATGTATTTGTATTCATGCACACTCATGCATGAACGCGTTTTTCAATATCATAATAATATTGAAACTTTTATGATTTATATTCATGTTTAATCCATAACATAATAATTAATCATCTCATAATATAATTATTATCATCTTATTATATATATATATATATATATATATATATATATATATATATATATATATATATATATATATATATATATATATATATATATATATATATATATATATATATTATGTGTCTTATTATATTAAGACAATATATTATAGTGTTAGTGAATTCTAACACAATATACGCATTTATATTTATATATATATATTTATACTGTTGGACTATTGGACTATTAGACTACGAACGTTGGACTACTAACAATGGACAATTAAAATTATCACAAGTATCATAAGTATGGAATATTAATTATATATATATATATATATATATATATATATATATATATATATATATATAAGGAGGTGATCCTCACACACCACTTTTTAATCCATGTACACCAAATTACCTATTTTACCCTTAATTATACTTATAATAATAATATAAGTTCAATTTCCTAGGGGCATAACTGTAAGTTTATGAGATAAAAGTGCACATGGATCAAAAAGTGGTGTGTGAGAATCACCTTCCATATATATATATATATATATATATATATATATATATATATATATATATATATATATATATATATATATGGAAGATGATTCTCGCACACTACTTTTTGATCCATGTGCACTTTTGTCTCATAAACTTACAGTTATGCCCCTAGGAAATTGAACTTATATTATTATTATAAGTATAATTAACCATATATATATATATATATATATATATATATATATATATATATAGAATATTATCAACCTGTTTGAATTCGTTGCAACAATAAGTCAGTATTCATATATTGAATATTGTAAATTATTGGTGATTCACAGACTTATTGTAAATTTTTAAAAAGCTTATAAGTAAAAGTTTTACTATCTATTTAGCTGATGACTTGTTAAATAAAATTTAGTATACATATGGGAGTAAATTGTAATTTCATAAATCTACATATTCATATATATAACTTTATCATAGGTCTCGTAAATTTTGTAATATCAATTCCGTCATGCTCGTGATGTACTGGACATAATTCATAAACAGAGTATTCATATCTTTATTTATTATTATAATTTTTTTGACGTACACAAATCGAAACTGACTATCGAGTTTACTCTTTTAAATTGTAGACTACATCTAAGTTGTCGACTTTAAGTGTAAAATAAATCAGTTTACCTTATGTATAGGCTACACATAGTCAAAGGAACCTAAAGAATAATATTTATAAAAATTGTGTCATAGTATCTGCTTCTTCGCCTTCGTTTTCACGACTACAAACCTAAATTTTTGTTTGTTTTGTTTAATCTTACGAATATGATTATTATTATATAACAATTAATGTATGTTTGTTGAACTTCAATATGTACAATTCAAATTAGTTTTAGATGTAAACCTTTTGAATATTGTGACCGAAACCGATGGCTTTAACGGTTGGTTTCGGTTCAATCCGATGGGAGATATGAACAATAGATGACGAACGAAAGTTGATAAATGATTATTATATAAGTTAGGATAAGAAATACATTCAAAACGGAACCGAGCTTGTGCCGAAACTTGACCGGAATTTTATCGTCATCTTCGTTCTAACTATTGGCTTTTATAGGGTGATATTTAAAGGTTGGTTGTGGTTGTTTCTATAAGTGTGTACGTACATAATATATTGGAGTAAATGGCCGAGTTTACGAAATCTATATATAATAGGAGTTTGATGAATTGTAGATGGTGATTGGAATACTTTTTGAGTTTATATATGTATATATAGAGAGATTGAATTAAGTAGGGATATTATTTGACTTGGTAGGCTTATTAGTGTTTGTTTCCAACTAAAATTTAGAGTTCATATGTATCTCATTACCTTTAATCGGTTATGTTACTAATTAATTGAATTAAAAATAAGGAGGTTACCATTATCATTATTTAGTTAAAATACCAAATTTATTAAATAAAAACCTCTATAATAATGAGTAGTAGGAAGGATAGGATTATTAGTTTAGTTATTATATTATTATGGTTAGGATAGAATTATTGTTGGTTTCACAGAACCCAATAATATTTACTATTTAGTCAAGGTTGAAATTAATCGTATAGTAATGAACAGATACTAACTTATAAAAAAAAATTCTAGCGTATAAAACCATAGAATTTAACTAACGTTCATTAATTAGTTGACGGAAAAAGTCGGGTTATTACATAGAAATCCACGATACGTAAAAACGTACTGATGCGTAATTATGACTTTAAAAATGCTATTTAGAACAAGCTTTCTTCACCCAACAGATCTGAACACTAAACACCCAATTTGTAAAAGTAACAGCCCCAAAACAGAGTATAAAACTCTGAAATAAGAACACAAAGGATAGAGAATCTAAACCCTTAATTGATAAAGATACCACCACAATTAGAGATCTAGAAACACTCCAAATCTTCAACTACGGCTGATAAAGATTCCACCACAACTATAATATCAAATATAAAGATTTGGATTTCACCACAATGTTTGATAAAGTAACACCACAAAAACTGATAAAGAAACCACTCTTAGCCACCGGAATCAAAGATTCGTAAAGACACAGAGATTTTTGTAAATAGATAAGCTCTATCAAACTTTCTTTCATTCATCAACTGAGTTTTACAATTACAAGAGCTCTCTATTTATAGGAGAATCATAACAGCTATTTGCTAGATAAGACAAAAACATAAAAAGGAAATTGAGACAAAAAAGACAAACAATTACAAATTAGCCAATAAGAATAAAGGACATAATCTGCATAAAGCCTGCCATTTGTTAGTGCTCCTCCCATGGTAAAAAGCATCCAATGATAGACAAGAATCTTCCTTGGACAGCTGAACATTCTAGAACATCCACGCACGTGTTAAGCACATGACTTGGCCGGTTCATTGAAAGTATAAGTTAAATTTTAAATCATATCAACACGCTAGCCCTTCAGAAAGAAAACAGCATCGTCTGTTGGTTGAACTAAGTTTTATGTTCTGGTTGAACTAAAATTCTTTAGCTGGGTGAACTAGCTGGTTCGTCTAAGTATAACTTTGCTGGTTCATTTTGCTGGTTACCCGGCTGAGTGAATTAAAGCTTTAATGGCTGAACTAAGCTCATTTGCTGGTCCGGCTAGCTGGTTCTTCTTAATTGCTGGCTTGCCTTCAACTATCAAAAACTTTATTCATGAAAAACATAACTACTTCAGTTTAAGGACAGAAGTAGGGTAATCCATGAGCTTCTTGGACTAGGTCCGAAAACACTTAAGTGATAAGAAAGAGTTGGAAACACGATCATTGCTTGACCTGTTTCGGGTGTAACATCGTTTGAGCTTATGCTGGTTGTGTTGCTGGTTACAATGCCCATCTCACCCGCATCATCATCCCCCTCTAAAAAGGACCTTGACCTCAAGTTCTCGAGGTTGTCATTTTCCATATAAGGCATCAAATCACCAACATTAAAAGTGAAAGATACGGCTGTATCACCAGGCAGCTGTTCCTTGTAAGCGTTATCTCTAACTTTTTCTAACACCTTGAATGGACCTTCAGCTCTTGGCATTAGCTTGTTCTTTCTTTTGCTGGGAATCTTTACTTCCTTAGATGAATCCAAACAAGATCACCAGGAATGAAATTGGGCTGCTTTCTATGCTGGTTTGCTTTAGTCTTGTATTGCTGGTTGGTCTTCTCAATTTTTGCCTTCACTTGTTCATACAGCTTCTTCATTTCTTTTGCCTTTGCTTCTGCCTCAACACTTGTCTTAGGCTCAATTACAAAAGGAACCAGATCAATGGGTGTGAGTGGATTTGCACCATAGTAGATTTCAAATGGTGATTTTTCAGTGGAGTAATTAGGTGCTCTGTTGAAAGCAAATTCAGCATGTGCAAGCTTTAAATCCCACTCCTTCAAACTTTTCTTCACAAGTGTTCTTAACAGCATTTCCACAGTTCTATTAGTAACTTCAGTTTGACTATCAGTTTTGGGATTGTGAGAAGTGCTAAACAAAAGCTTAGTACCAAACAACTACCATAATGTCTTCTAAAAATAGCTTAAGAACTTTGTATCTCGGTCAGACACAATGGTTTTTGGCACTCCATGAAGGCGAACAATCTCTTTAAAAAACAAGGCTGCCACAATAGTAGCATCATTGGTTTTGTTGCAGGCTATCAAATGAGCCATCTTTGAAAATCTGTCAACAACAACCATAATAGAATCTTTTCCTCACTTAGTTCTTGGAAATGTAAAAATGAAGTCCATGCTCAAATCATCCCATGGCTGGTCGGGAACAGGAAGAGGAGTATACAAACCCTTGTGAAAAGTTGACTTAGTTTGAATGTAGGTAGCACAACGATTAATCACAACTTTAACATCTTTATCCATACATGGCCAGTAAAAGTGTTCATTTAGGATCTCCAATGTGTTTTTAATCCCAAAATGACCAGCTAGACCCCCTCCATGTGCTTCTCTAATCAGCAACTCCCTGATTGAATCATTTAGGATGCACAATCTGCTGCCCTTGAATAGAAACCCATCATGTTCAGCATAATCTCTTTTGAACTCAGCAGGTGAACAATTCAAAATAGGAGCAAAGTCTGGATCAGCTTCATATAACTCCTTAACAAATGAGAATCCAAGAACTCTAGCTTCCAGAATTGACAACAAAGTATATCTTCTTGATAGAGCATCAGCAATAACATTAGAAGTACCAGCCTTGTGTTTAGAAACAAAGAGTACATCTGTAAGAATTCAACCAATTTTTCATGCCTTGGATTTAGTTTGTACTGACCATTAATGTATTTCAAGGCTTCATGATCAGAAAAGAGAACAAACTGCCTTGGCTTCAAATAATGAGACCAATGATCAATAGCTCGAATGATAGCATAAAACTCTTTATCACAAGTACTATAATTTAGCTTGGACTCACTTAGCTTTTCACTGAAATAAGCTACTGGTCTTTTGCCTTGCACTAGCACAGCTCCAATGCCAACACCACTTGCATCACATTCAAGTTCAAATAGCATATCAAAATTAGGCAAAGCAAGTATAGGTGCTGAACTTAGCTTTTCCTTCAATGATTCAAATGCTGATTGGGCATAACTGGACCATTCAAACACCCCTTTCTTCAAACAATAAGTAATTGGAGCAACAATTGTGGAGAAGTCTTTGATAAATCTTCTATAAAATGAAGCTAAATCATGAAAACTTCTGACTTCAGTAATGGAAGAAAGATTAGGGCATGATTTGATTGCTTCCACCTTAGAGGGATCCATTGAAATGCCTTCTTCAGAAACCACATATCCAAGAAACACCACTTTGCTAACAAAGAAATCACACTTCTCCAGTTTTGCATATAATTGATATTGCCTCAACAGCTCAAATACTTTCCTCAAATGATCCAAGTGTTCTTCTTTAGTTTTTGAGTACACTAGAATGTCATCAAAGTAAACAACCATAAATTGCCCAATAAGTGGTCTGAGCACTTCATTCATATGTCTCATAAATGTGCTGGGTGCATTAGATAATCCAAAAGGCATAACCAGCCACTCAAATAATCCACCCTTGATCTTAAAAGCTGTCTTCCATTCATCTCCTTCTTTCATACGAATCTGATGATACCCACTTTTAAGATCAACTTTGGAGAATACACAAGACCCATGCAGCTCATCTAGCATATCATATAATCCAGGTATGGGATACCTATATTTGATGGTGATGTTTTTAATAGCTCTGATGTCTACACACATTCTCATAGAACCATCTTTCTTTGGAACCAGCAAGGCTAGTACTGAACAAGGACTCATGCTTGTTCTAACATGCCCCTTTGCAACCAGCTCATTAACTTGCTTTTCTAATTCTTTTGCTTCATGAGGAGAACATCGATAAGCTACTTTGATAGGAAGAACAGACTCAGGTACAAGATCAATTTGATGTTCAATACCCCTGATTGGTGGTAAACCAGCAGGTAATTCACTTGGGAACACATCAGCAAATTCAAATAACAATGGTTTTACCCGAGCTGGTACTTCATCATGCTGGTTGAACTCGTCGCTTTCAACCAGCAGCAACAAGTAAGCACCAGTACCACCCTTTAACTCAGTATCAACTTCAGCTTGAGTCATAAACAAACTCTTATCATTCTTAACAGTAAGGTCAGCTCTAGATATTTCACTAGGCTTTAATGAAGTGAGGATGATCTTTTTACCATTCACATACAACGAGTAAGTATTTTGGTGTCCATTATGATAGACATACTTATCAAATAACCAAGGTCTACCAAGCAGCAAATGACAAACATCTATAGGAATAACATCACAAGTAATCTCATCCTGATAAATAGTACCAATAGAGAATGGAACAGTAACTTGGCGAGTAACCTTTACCTCGCTACCTTGGTTAAGCCATTGAAGTTTGTAGGGATGAGGTTGCTTCTTTGTAACCAGCTCAAGCTTTTCCACCATGTGAGCAGATCTGTTTTTGCACAGCTTCCTCCATCAACAATAAGGCTGCACACTTTGCCCTTGACTGTGCACCTTGAATGAAAGATGTTTTCTCGCTGGCTCTTATCTTCAATAGTCTCAGCTGAGTGCATTACCCTTCGAATCATCAAAAACTCTCCAATATCAGCAGCAACAAACTCTTCATTATCAGACTCGGTTCAATTTTAAAACCCCCTTCCAAATCTTCAATTTCCTTTAGAGCAAGAGCACGCTGGTCAGGACATTGAGCTTGAAAATGTCCAAATCCATGGCACTTGAAGCATTTCCTTCTATCATCTTTAGGACCAGCTGAAATGTCCCGTTCATACTGATTATAAACGTTCCATATTAATTGATTTCGTTGAGAGGTTTTGACCTCTATATGAGACGTTTTTCAAAGACTTCATTCATTTTTAAAACAAACCATAACCTTTATTTTATCGACAAGGTTAAAAAGACACCACCTAGATTATCCAGAAATGATAATATAAAAATATCAGACTTACACACTACCAATACATATTGGTTTACAATATTAATATGTTACAACAAAATAAATCTCGAATGCAGTTTTAAACAATATTATACAAGCATGCTGACACCAAATCTTATCCATATATTAGCATGCAACAGCGAAAGCTCTTAATAATCACCTGAGAATAAAGATGCTTTAAACGTCAACAAAAATGTTGGTGAGTTATAGGTTTAACCTATATATTTGTCAAATCGTAATAATAGACCACAAGATTTCATATTTCAATATACATCCCATACATAGAGATAAAAATCATTCATATGGTGAACACCTGGTAACCGACCTTAACAAGATGTACATATATATCAAAGTATGTTCAAAATATATTTACAACATTTTTAATACATTTTAATGTTTTAAGTTTATTAAATCATCTGTCCTCGTTAGTAACTTACAACTAGTTGTCCACAGTTAGATGTACAGAAATAAATCGATATATATTATCTTGAATCAATCCACGACCCAGTGTATACACGTCTCAGGCTAGATCACAACTCAAAGTATATATATTTTTGGAATCAACCTCGACCCTGTATAGCTACCTCAAACATTACTGCATATAGAGTGTCTATGGTTGTTCCAAATAATATATATATATATATATATATATATATATATATATATATATATATATATATATATATATATATATATATATATATATATATATATATATATATATATATATATATATATATATATATGTCAAAACATTTGCATACGTGTCTATGGTATCTCAAGATTACATAATATATTAGAATACATGTATAATATAATATGAGTTAGCTAGGATATGATTAATATAGATTTGTTACCAATTTTCACGTAGCTACAACAAGCAAAATTATCCAATCTTGTTTTATCCATAACTTCTTCGTTTTAAATCCGTTTTGAGTGATTCAAGTTGCTATGGTTTTATATTGAACTTAAGTTTATGAATATAAACAGAAAAAGTATAAGTTTATAGTCGGAAATACTTGTTACAAGTCATTTTTGTAAAGGTAGTCATTTCTGTCGAAAGAACGACGTCTAGATGATCATTTTGGAAAACATACTTCCACTTTGAGTTTAACCATGATTTTTGGATATAGTTTCATGTTCATAAGAAAAATCATTTTAATAGAAGAACAACTTTTAAATCAAAGTTTATCATAGTTTTTAATTAACTAACCCAAAACAGCCCGCGGTGTTACTACGACGGCGTATATCCGGTTTTACGGTATTTTTCGTGTTTTCAGGTTTTAAATCATTAAGTTAGCATATCATATAGATATAGAACATATGTCTAGTTGATTTTAAAAGTCAAGTTAGAAGGATTAACTTTTTTTGCGAACAAGTTTAGAATTAACTAAACTATGTTCTAGTGATTACATGTTTAAACCTTCGAATAAGATAGTTTCATATATATGAATCGAATGATGTTATGAACATCATTACTACCTTAGGTTTTGTGGATAAACCTACTGGAAATGGGAAAAATAGATCTAGCTCCAAAGGATCCTTGGATGGCTTGAAAGTTCTTGAAGCAAAATCATGACACGAAAACAAGTTCAAGTAAGATTTCCACTCGAAATAAGATTGTTATAGTTTTAGAAATTGAATCAAAGTTTGAATATGAGTACTACCTTTTATTAGAGAGATATCTTACTGTAAATAAGAAAGATTTCTTAAGGTTGGATGATCACTTGAAATGGATTTGCAAGATTGAAAGCAAGCTAGCAAATTTAGAAGTGTTGTTGGTGTGTTCTTGAGTAGTTGTTTTGTATCTTAGTTTATATATGGATTTATGAACTAGATTGAGCTAGATTTTATTGAAGATGATGAAGAACACTTAGAATACTAAGAGAGTAATTGAGAGAGAGTAATTTGATTCAAGAAAATTGTAAAGTGAATGTGTTTGTGAGCTCCCATCTTCACGTGAACTTAGGCATCCCAAATAGGCTCCATTAGTTTGTTGTTTTGTTAGATATTTCTTGCTAGATGTTAAATGATGGTTCCCACATGTGTTAGGTAACTCACAAGGGCTGCTAAGAGCTGATCATTGAAGTGTATATACCAATAGTAAATACATTTAGAAGCTGGGTATTGTACGAGTACGAATACGGGTGCATACGAGTAGAATTGTTGATGAACATGAACGAGTATGTAATTGTAAGCATTTTTGTTAAGTAGAAGTACTTTGATAAGTGTCTTGAAGTCTTTCAAAAGTGTATGAATACATATTAAAACACTACATGTATATACATTTTAACTTAGTCGTAAAGTCATCGTTAGTCGTTACATGTAAATGTTGTTTTGAAACCTTTAAGTTAACGATCTTGTTAAATGTTGTAACTCATTGTTTATTATGTCTAACGAGATGTTAAATTATTACATTATCATGATAGTATGATGTATTAATATATCTTAATATGATATATATATATATACGATTAAATGTCGTTACAACGATAATCGTTACATATATGTCTCGTTTCGAAAACCTTAAGTTAGTAGTCTTGTTTTTACATATGTAGTTCATTGTTAATATACTTAATGATATGTTTACTTATCATTTATCTTGTTTATATATAGTGTAACAATATCTTAAAGTGATTCATATGTAATTAGTAAGACGTTGTTATAACGATAATCGTTATATATATTGTTTTCAAGTTTCTTAATTCAATAGTCTCATTTTTATGTATATAACTCATTTTTAAAATACTTAATGAGGTACATACTTATCATAATATCATGTTAACTATATATATATCTCCATATATATGTCATCATATAGTTTTTACAAGTTTTAACATTCGTGAATCGCCGGTCAACTTGGTGGTCAATTGTCTATAAAAAAAACCTATTTCAATTAATCAAGTCTTAACAAGTTTGATTGCTTAACATGTTGGAAACACTTAATCATGTAAATATCAATTTTATTTAATATATATAAACATGGAAAAGTTCGGGTCACTATAGTACCTACCCGTTAAATAAATTTCGTCCCGAAATTTTAAGCAGTTGGAGGTGTTGACGTATCTTCTGGAAATAAGTGCGGGTATTTCTTCTTCATCCGATCTTCTCATTCCCAGGTGAACTCGGGTCCTCTACGAGCATTCCATCGAACCTTAACAATTGGTATCTTGTTCTGCTTAAGTCTTTTAACCTCACGATCCATTATTTCGACGGGTTCTTCGATGCGTGGAATGTGTTATGTACAGCTGCGAGTTATTGAGGTAACTCAAGTCGGTAAGCTACTGGTCCGACACGATCAATAATCTTGAATGGTCCAATATACCTTGGATTTAATTTCCCTCGTTTACCAAATCGAACAATGCCTTTCCAAGTTGCAAATTTAAGCATGATCATCTCTCCAATTTCAAATTCTATATCTTTTCTTTTAATGTCAGCGTAGCACTTTTGTCGACTTTGGGCGGTTTTCAACCGTTATTGAATTTGGATGATCTTCTCGGTAGTTTCTTGTATTATCTCTGGACCCGTAATCTGTCTATCCCCCACTTCACTCTAACAAATCGGAGACCTGTACTTTCTACCATAAAGTGCTTTAAACAGAGCCATCTCAATGCTTGAATGGTAGCTGTTGTTGTAGGAAAATTCTGCTAACGGTAGATGTTGATCCCAACTGTTTCCGAAATCAATAACACATGCTCGTAGCATGTCTTCAATCGTTTGTATCGTCCTTTCGCTCTGCCCATCAATTTGTGGATGATAGGTAGTACTCATGTCTAAACGAGTTCCTAATGCTTCCTGTAATGTCTGCCAGAATCTTGAAATAAATCTGCCATCCCTATCAGAGATAATAGAGATTGATATTCCATGTCTGGAGACGACTTCCTTCAAATACAGTCGTGCTAACTTCCCCATCTTGTCATCTCCTCTTATTGGCAGGAAGTGTGCTGATTTGGTGAGGCGATCAACTATTACCCAAATAGTATCAAAACCACTTGCAGTCCTTGGCAATTTAGTGATGAAATCTATGGTAATGTTTTCCCATTTCCATTTTGGGATTTCGGGTTGTTGAAGTAGACCTGATGGTTTCTGATGCTCAGCTTTGACCTTAGAACACGTCAAACATTCTCCTACGTATTTAGCAACATCGTCTTTCATACCCGGCCACCAAAAATGTTTCTTGAGATCCTTGTATATCTTCCCCGTTCCAGGATGTATTGAGTATCTGGTTTTATGAGCTTCTCTAAGTACCATTTCTCTCCTATCTCCAAATTTTGGTACCCAAATTCTTTCCGCCCTATACCGGGTTCCATCTTCCCGAATATTAAGATGCTTCTCTAATCCTTTGAGTATTTCATCTTTTAAATTTACCTCTTTTAAAACTCCTTGTTGCACCTCCTTTATTTGAGTAGTAAGGTTAGTGTGAATCATTATATTCAAAGCTTTTACCCGAATGGGTTCTCTGTCCTTTTTGCTCAAGGCGTCGGCTACCACATTTGCCTTCCCCGGGTGGTAACGAATCTCAAAGTCGTAATCATTCAACCATTCAATCCACCTGCGCTGCCTCATGTTCAGTTGTTTCTGATTAAATATGTATTGAAGACTTTTGTGGTCGGTATATATAATACTTTTGACCCCATATAAGTAGTGCCTCCAAGTCTTTAATGCAAAAACAACCGCGCCTAATTCCAAATCATGCGTCATATAATTCTACTCGTGAATCTTCAATTGTCTAGACGCATAAGCAATTAATATAGGTGCCGTAGTTAACTTTTTCTTTAACAATTGAAACGCTTTCTCTTGTTCATCCTTCCATTCAAATTTCCTCCATATATGCGTTAAGGCAGTCAAGGGTTTTGCTATTCTGGAAAAGTCTTGGATGAACCTTCTGTAGTAACCAGCTAGTCCTAAAAATTGGCGTATATGCTTCGTAGTTTTTAGGGTTTCCCACTTTTCAACGGTTTCAATCTTTGCTGGATCCACCTAAATACCTTCTTTGTTCACTATGTGACCGAGGAATTGAACTTCTTCCAACCAAAATGCACACTTTGAAAACTTAGCGTACAGTTTTTCTTTCCTTAACAACTCTAGCACTTTTCTCAAATGTTCTTCATGCTCTTGGTCATTCTTTGAGTAAATAAGTATGTCATCGATGAAAACAATGACAAAATTGTCAAGGTGGTCCACACACTCGGTTCATGAGGTTCATGAACACAGCTGGTGCGTTAGTCAATCCAAACGGCATAACCATAAACTCGTAATGACCGTAACGCATCCTAAAAGCAGTCTTCAGAATGTCATCCTCCTTCACCCGCATTTGATGATACCCAGAACGTAAATCAATCTTCGAATAAACCAATGAGCCTTGTAATTGATCTAATAAGTCGTTGATTCTCGGTAGTGGGTAGAGGTTCTTGATGGTAAGTTTGTTCAACTCTCGGTAGTCGATACAAAACCTAAATGTACCATCCTTCTTCTTGACAAACAAAACAGGAGCTCCCCAGAGTGATGTACTAGGTCGAATGAAACCACGCTCTAAAAGTTCCTGTAACTGACTTTGTAATTCTTTCATTTCGCTGGGTGTGAGTCTGTATGGAGCTATAGCTATTGGTGCAGCTCCTGGTATAGGGTCTATTTGAAATTCAACGGATCGATGTGGGGGTAATCCCGGTAATTATTTCGGAAATACATCGGGAAATTCTTTTGCGACGGGAACATCACTGATGTTCTTTTCTTCAGATTTAACTTCGTCGATGTGTGCTAGAATGATGTAACAACCTTTTCTTATTAGTTTTTGCGCCTTCAAACTACTAATAAGATTTAATTTCGCGTTGTTCTTTTCTTCGTACACCATTAAAGGTTTTCCTTTTTCACGCATAATGCGAATCGCATTTTTGTAACAAACGACCTCTGCTCTCACCTTTTTCAACCAGTCCATGCCAATTATTACATCAAAACTCCCTAACTCGACTGGTATTAAATCAATTTTAAACGTTTCATCCCCCAGTTTAATTTCTCTATCGCAACATATATTATCTGCTAAAATTAATTTACCGTTTGCTAATTCGAGTAAAAATTTATTATCCAAAGGCGTCAGTGAACAAATTAATTTAGCACAAAAATCTCTACTCATATAGCTTTTATCCGCACCCTAATCAAATAAAACATAAGCAGATGTATTGTCAATAAGAAACGTACCCGTAACAAGCTCCGTGTTTTCCCGCGCTTCTGCCGTATTAATATTGAAAACTCTTCCGCGGCCTTGCCCATTAGTATTCCCTTGGTTTGGGCAATTTCTAATAATGTGGCCCAGTTTTCCACATTTATAACAAACTACGTCGGCATTATTTGTTCCGACATTATTTGTTTCTTTATTTTTGTTGTTCTTTGGTCCGTAAACCCCACATTTTGCCGCGCCATGACCACTTCTCTTACACTTGGTGCAAAATGTTGTGCAAAACGCATTCGGATGGTACTCTGCACACCTGAAGCATGGTTGTTTATGTTGTTTGTTGTTATTGAGGTTGTTGTTGGGATTGTTATTGTTGTTGAAACGGTTGTTGTAGCTGTTACTGTTGTTGGGACGTTTGTTGTAGTTATTGTTAGAATTGATGTTATTGTTGCGATTGTTGTTGCAGTTGTGGTTGTAATTATTATTGTTGTTGTACTGGTGACTCTTGTAACCGTTTTCCTCCTATTTCCTCTTGAGTTATTTCGTGTTGGCTTCTTCGACCGCCTGCTCTTTAATTCTCCCCTCAATTTGATTTATGAGTTTATGAGCCATTCGACTTGCCTTTTTTATGGAAGCGGTCTCGTGTGAACTCACATCTTCTTGAATCCTTACTGGTAATCCTTTTATAAACGTGTCGATCTTCTCTTCTTCATCTTCAAATGTTCCCGGACACAATAGGCACAATTATGTGAATCGTCGTTCATATGTGGTAATGTTGAACCCTTGTGTTCGTAACTCTCTAAGCTCTACCTTGAGCTTATTGACTTCGTTTCTAGGACGGTACTGCTCGTTCATCAATTGCTTGAATGCCGACCACGGTAGTGCGTAAGCAACGTTAACGCAGTACCTGTGAAGGTATGCGTAGCGTACTTAACTTTGTCCTCTTCAGTACACTTACTTATGGTAAACACCGATTCGACCTTCTCGGTCCACCGTTTCAATCTAATTGGTCCTTCGGTTCCATCAAATTTCAAAGGTTTGCAGGCAGTGAATTCTTTGTAGGAGCATCCTACATGATTTCTTCGAAATTAGTTCCACTGCTAGATCCAGAGTTATTGTTATTTTGCATCGCAGCCTGTACTGCGGCTATGTTTGCTGCAAGGAAAACACGGAAGTCTTCCTCGCTCATGTTCAAATTCTGACGAGTCGTCGGTGCCATTTCCTTCAAAAATAGCCCAAAAAAATTAAGTTAATCATATAGAATTTTAAAAGTAGTCAATAGTATTTCGTAGCATAGTATGAACTCATTTATAAAAGCTTTTTCTTCATATTAGCGTTTTATAGTTTTAATTCGGGTAGTACCTACCCGTTAAGTTCATACTTAGTAGCTAATATACAATTCAACTACTACAATTCTATATGAAAAAACTGATTATAATAAAATTTCGCGTTCAAATTTATACAATATTTTACAAACTTACAATACCGCTATTATACATATAGGATGAAATATAGCACATAATAACTTTACTACTCGGCAGCTATAAAGGCAATTCTAGTTAATACGCAAGTTGTTCAGCAAAAGAAATAAAGACACGTAATTCATAAGTCCAGAAATAAGTCATGCATTCTGGTTTTAATAAGATGACTTCCCATCCTTGGTCTTGTGGAAAGTAACCATTATGACCATTGGCTAGGCAGCATGTTGTAATGTCATCAAAAGGACGAGGGTTTCGTAATGTCCAACAGCCAGGTAATAATCTAAAAACCTTGTCTCTCACCCCAACTACTGAATCCGTCACTTGTGGGAAGGTTTTATTTAAAAGTTGTAATCTGATGTTCTTCTTCTCACTTTGGTAAGAAGCGAACATCTCTAACCCGTAAGCATAACATGCTTCTTTCTGTTGCATGTTAGAAGCTCTTTCTAACTCACAAATTCCTATGTTGGGATATGTTGAGTCAAAATAGGTTCTTAACCGGTAGCGTAAAATTGCATTTGGGTTCCCCGCATTTAACGCTTTAAAGAAAACACGGCGTAACTTACGGTCTCCCCAATGTGATTTACCCCACCTATCAAAGGAAAGCCTTTTATAAACTAAGGCATTTCTAAAAAGTCTTTCAAATGTTTGAAAAGTTAATTTCGCCATAACTAAATGTGCTGATGAATTCTGACCGACTCTAGACAAGATTTCCTCAATCATATCCTCTGGTAGGTCTTCTAAAATATTCGGTTGTCTACCCTTAACGTCCATTTTGTTTTTATACTGTAAAATAGACAAGGATTAGATTCGTAAAAGATATTTACAAATAATACAAGCAATTTTTACATAGAACATAAAAGTACAAGCACACTACAATACATATAATACACAACATGATTACAACCCTCTAATCTGAATCACTGGTTTCTTCTTCTTCGGACTTGGTTCGTTTTCCTAATTTTCTAGGGATATATGGTGTTCCTCTAATACGAACCGTCATTTTCCACAATGGTTTAGAAAAACCTGGTGGTTTAGGGGTTCTCGGGTTATTGTTACATTTTAGGAAATACAGATGTTGCCGATACATATAAAGTTCATCGGGGTTGGAATCAGGTTTCTCTATTTTTATACCTTTTCCCTTATCATTTTCTTTTGCTTTATTAAATTGGGTCGAGGTAATTTCTATAACATCATCGGAATCCTCATCGGGATCGGATTCATCGGAAAATTGGTAATCTTCCCAATATTTTGCTTCCTCAACGGAAACACCATTGACCATTTTTAACTTTGGTCCGTTGGTTGAGGATTTTATTTTATTTAATCGATTTACTGTAGGTATCAATATTTCTTCCTCCGGAACCTCTTCTTCTTCCGGTTCCTCCTCTTCCGGTTCCTCTTCGGGAATTTGTGAATCTTCCCAAAATATATTCGACTTTTCATTATTATTAGGTGAGTCGATGTGATTTGTACTAGAGGTAGACATCTATCACACAATATCAAACACGTTAAGAGATTAATATACCACATAATATTTACATGTTAATAATATACAGTTTCCAACAAAAATGTTAAGCAATCGTTTTTGAAGAAAAACACGGTCGAAGTCCAGACTCACTAATGCATCCTAACAAACTCGGTAAGACACACTAATGCAAAAATTCTGGTTCTCTAAGACCAACGCTCGGATACCAACTGAAATATCCCATTCATATTGATTATAAATGGTCCATATTAATTGATTTCGTTGCGAGGTTTTGACTTCTATATGAGACGTTTTTCAAAGACTGCATTCATTTTTAAAACAAACCATAACCTTTATTTTATCGACAAGGTTAAAAAGACACCACCTAGATTATCGAGAAATGATAATCTAAAAATATCACACTTACACACTACCAATACATATTGGTTTACAATATTAATATGTTACAACAAAATAAATCTCGAATGCAGTTTTAAACAATATTATACAAGCATGCTGACACCAAATCTTGTCCATATATTAGCATGCAACAGCGGAAGCTCTTAATTATCACCTGAGAATAAACATGATTTAAACGTCAACAAAAATGTTGGTGAATTATATGTTTAACCTATATATTTGTCAAATCGTAATAATAGACCACAAGATTTCATATTTCAATATACATCCTATACATAGAGATTAAAATCATTCATATGGTGAACACCTAGTAACCGACCTTAACAAGATACATATAGAATATCCCCTATCATTCCGGGACTCCCTTCGGACATGATAAATTCGAAGTACTAAAGCATCCGGTACTTTGGATGGGGTTTGTTGAACCCAATAGATCTATCTTTAGGATTCACGTCAATTAGGGTGTCTGTTCCCTAATTCTTAGATTACCACACTAAAAAGGAGCATACTCGGTTTAATAATTCAACCATAGAATGTAGTTTCACGTACTTGTGTCTATTTTGTAAAACATTTAAAAAATTGCTTGTATTCTCATCCCAAAATATTAGATTTTAAAAGTCGGACTATAACTCACTTTCACAGATTTTTACTTCTTCGGGAAGTAAGACTTGGCCACTGGTCGATTCACGAACCTATAACAAATATGTACATATATATCAAAGTATGTTCAAAATATATTTACAACATTTTTAATACATTTTATTGTTTTAAGTTTATTAAGTCAGCTGTCCTCGTTAGTAGCTTACAACTAGTTGTCCACAGTTAAATGTACAGAAATAAATCGATATATATATATTATCTTGAATCAATCCACGACCCAGTGTATACACGTCTCAGGCTAGATCACAACTCAAAGTATATATATTTTTGGAATCAACCTCAACCCTGTATAGCTAACTCAAACATTACTGCATATAGAGTGTCTATGGTTGTTCCAAATAATATATATACATGCGTCGATATGATATGTCAAAACATTTGCATACGTGTCTATGGTATCCCAAGATTACATAATATATTAGAATACATGTATAATACAATATGAGTTAGCTAGGATATGATTAATATAGATTTGTTACCAATTTTCACGTAGCTACAACAAGCAAAATTATCCAATCTTATTTTACCTATAACTTCTTCGTTTTAAATCCGTTTTGAGTGATTCAAGTTGCTATGGTTTCATATTAAACTTAAGTTTATGAATCTAAACAAAAAAAGTATAAGTTTATAGTCAGAAATACAGGTTACAAGTCATTTTTGTAAAGGTAGTCATTTTAGTCGAAAGAAAGACGTCTAGATAACCATTTTGGAAAACATACTTTCACTTTGAGTTTAACCATGATTTTTGGATATAGTTTCATGTTCATAAGAAAAATCATTTTACCAGAAGAAGAACTTTTAAATCAAAGTTTATCATAGTTTTTAATTAACTAACCCAAAACAGTCCGCGGTGTTACTACGACGGCGTATATCCGGTTTTACGGTGTTTTCGTGTTTTCAGGTTTTAAATCATTAAGTTAGCATATCATATAGATATAGAACATGTGTCTAGTTGATTTTAAAAGTCAAGTTAGAAGGATTAATTTTTGTTTGCGAACAAGTTTAGAATTAACTAAATTATGTTCTAGTGATTACAAGTTTAAACCTTCGAATAAGATAGTTTCATATATATGAATTGAATGATGTTATGAACATCATTACTACCTCAGGTTTTGTGGATAAACCTACTGGAAATGAGGAAATAGATCTAGCTTCAAAGGATCCTTGGATGGCTTGAAAGTTCTTGAAGCAAAATCATGACACGAAAACAAGTTCAAGTAAGATTTCCACTCTAAATAAGATTGTTATAGTTATAGAAATTGAATCAAAGTTTGAATATGAGTACTACCTTGTATTAGAGAGGTATCTTACTGTAAATAAGAAATATTTCTTGAGGTTGGATGATCACTTGAAATGAATTTGCAAGATTAAAAGCAAGCTAGCAAACTTGGAAGTGTTGTTGGTATGTTCTTGAGTAGTTGTTTTGTATCTTGGTTTATGTATGAATTTATAAACTATATTGAGCTAGATTTTGTTGAAGATGATGAAGAACACTAAGAGAGTAATTGAGAGAGAGTAATTTTATTCAATAAAATTGTAAAGTGAATGTTTTTGTGAGCTCCCATCTTCACGTGAACTTAGGCATCCGATATAGGCTCCATTAGTTTGTTGTTTTGTTAGATATTTCTTGCTAGATGTTAAATGATGGTTCCCACATGTGTTAGGTGACTCACAAGGGCTGATAAGAGCTAATCATTGAAGTGTATATACTAATAGTAAATACATTTAGAAGCTGGGTATTGTACGAGTACGAATACGGGTGCATACGAGTAGAATTGTTGATGAAAATGAACGAGTATGTAATTGTAAGCATTTTTGTTAAGTAGAAGTACTTTGATAAGTTTCTTGAAGTCTTTAAAAAGTGTATGAATACATATTAAAACACTACATGTATATACATTTTAACTGAGTCATTAAGTCATCGTTAGTCGTTACATGTAAATGTTGTTTTGAAACCTTTAAGTTAACGATCTTGTTAAATGTTGTTAACTCATTGTTTATTATGTCTAATGAGATGTTAAATTATTACATTATCATGATAGTATGATGTATTAATATATCTTAATATGATATATATACAATTAAATGTCGTTACAACGATAATCGTTACATATATGTCTCGTTTCGAAAACCTTAAGTTAGTAGTCTTGTTTTTACATATGTAGTTCATTGTTAATATACTTAATGATATGTTTACTTATCATTTATCATGTTTATATATATTGTAACAATATCTTAAAATAATTCATATGAAATTAGTAAGACGTTGTTATAACGATAATCGTTATATATATATATCGTTTTCAAGTTTCTTAATTCAATAGTCTCATTTTTATGTATATAACTCATTGTTAAAATACTTAATGAGGTACATACTGTGACGACCCGGAGATTTCCAACCAAATTTAAACTTAATATTTAAATGATTTCGACACGATAAGCAAATTCTGTAATGTTGATGTTTCAAAAACTTTGAACTGTGTTAATGTATTCATTTAGCCTTCGACTATTCTCGACGATTCACGAACAACTATTTGTAAATAGATATGTGTGTATATATATAAATAATAATTGGAAGTATATTTTGAAATATTATTGTATTAAATGTAATTACAAGTTTAGTCTAGTTGATATATTATTATTACATTCATTATTATTATTACAATATTTATACTTAAAAGTTATTATATGAAATTTGATACATAAGAATTGTTAATATCATTATTAGTATAACTAATAATTATAATTTTTGTCAATATGATAAATATTAGTATTATTATTGGATATCATTATTATTATTAATAATTATTATCATAAATTATTACAATCATTATCATTTTAATTATTAGAAAATGATACAATTTATTATTATCATTAATAATATTACTAATATTATTTTTTTGTATTATTAGAAAACATTAATATTATTATTACCAATTCTATTATGAATGTTATTAGAATTTTAATTATTATTATAATTATAATTACTAATTATTATTATTAGTATTATTACTAATATTAAATGATACATATTATACATACATATGATATAAATATTGATACATGTATATGTGTATTCAGATATATTTAAACACAGACATAAGTACTGATATATATACATAATAAATCTGTATTATTATTATATTAAAAATTAATAATATTAATATACGTATATATACATAAAAAATAATCCGATTCAATTGCACATCTATATCAACCACTGCATCTGATTTTTTTTTTGTTTGAGTCTTCAGAATTCGTTACCCATTCCAATCAAACGTACAGAGTTGTTGAAAATCAATAGAATTTTAATTTTTAATTAGATACTTCGTACCTATTGAAAAATCCAGTCGACCATTATCACAAGATAACAAGAAATTATATTGCATTAATTAATCTCATCTCTCCTATCAATCTATCTAATCTCTTATATACCTGATAAACATATGAAAGACTTATACATTCAAACATAAATATTCTTGCATTCGTTGATAACCATCATCATTATCAACCTCCTCCCTTCCACCACCTCATCGGCCAGACACCTTAAAACTACCATCACTCAACAATCAGTTTTCTTTTTTTTTCTATTTTCATAAGGACACCAAACAAGCCTTACCTGCTACTGCTTTGATGCTCGTATATTGCTGCTACATTCTATATTCTTCTCGCAAAACAGGCATAACCAAACACATCTTTAAATATTAGTGAACCTTTTTGCAACTTAATAATATTATATGTTATAGAAAGTGTTCCAATTATGCTTCTTGTGTAGTTATTGGCCGACAATGGATACATGAGATAATGTTTAATTACACATTATACATATAGCATATAGATAGTTAAAACACACACACATTGCTTACTATGTATCTTGCTTGATCAAAGGTTTCGGTTTACAACTGCTCGATTTCTCTTTGGGTAAACATCAAAACCACCCCACGATCACCTATGAACAACCACCACCAAACGGCAACAAGATGCAGCCTTGTTACTGCTGCTATGCTTGCATTTCTACTTCTGTTTTAACTCGCAAACCACCATAATCATCACTAATCTTGAACTGCTTCTGCAGCTGCTAAAATTCTGTTTTTAATCACTCTTCAAACCACCACAACCACTAATATCATTATTTTTTTTATTATTCGTTTACTTGTTCTATCCAAGAACACATATCCCATAAACCACCTTTATACTCAAATAATACTACCTAAATTTGTTGGCCGACAAAATGGAAATGAATGGAACTTGTTTATATTAAATTAACTCCTTTTTGGCTAGTGGGCGTTGGTATGATTGAACCGAAAAAGAAATGAAAACCAAAAAGAAAAGGCAATTTGATTTCATACAGCAAAAAGATCTCTATACTTACGCACATGATCACCATACCGGCTCCACACTCAAATAATGTCACAAATTACGGAGTGCTATATATTTTTTTTTAATTCCACGATTCATAAAATAAACCTTGGTTTGAATTTGAGCCTTAAAAGATCAAGAGATTTTATATTGGGCCGTGACACAGTGTGATAGTTAATGGACTGCTTACTTTACTTTCTAGTTAGGCCGTGATTGATTTACTTTGGGCCGAGAGGATTAGTTGTTTGATGAGCCGAGACCTGAAAACGAGTAACATAAAGATGATAGGGATTTAAAGGTTAAAAGGAATCTAGTATTAATTTCAGAAACATGAAATGGATTAGAGGGTTAGGCGTGTGGTAGAAGAACGAGAGGTCGCGGGTTCGAGCCCGAGCAGGAGCGTTTTTTTTAAAGCTTGTTACTCTAAGGTAGTAATTTCAATATCATTATTATTGTTATTGTTATTGTTATTATTATTAATTTTATTATTAAGTATCAAGTATTATTATCTTTATTATCATTATTATTGGTATTACTAATAAACATTATTATTATCACTACAAGTATTGTTATTAGAAATTATTATTTTTACAACTATATTATTATTATTATTATTATTATTATATTCATTGATTCATTGATATTATTGTTGTTATCATTATTGTTAAAAAATATTATTTTTATAAATAACATTTAGTAAAAGTATTATTATCATTATTATTATAATTAAAATGAATAATAGGATTATCATTACTATCGTTACTATTATTATCAATGTTACTACTGATATTATTATCAATATAAGTACTATTATTTTTAGAATCATAATAATAATTATTATTATTAAGTATATTACTAATATTATTATTATAAAATAATACAACTTTTTATTTATTATTATTAATATTATTTTATCAAATGATTTTTAGTTATACAACACTATAGTTAATACATATAATATATATATATATATTAACGTTTTATAATAAATACTAATTATTTAGTTAAAATACATAAAAATAGAAATAATTAAATTATTTAGTGATGAAACATATAATTTATTAAAATAACAATTATATCACTAATAATATGTAAATTTAGTTATTCGATTACATGTGTATGTGTTAATATATATACTTGACATAGGTTCGTGAATCCGAGGCCAACCCTACATTTGTACAATGTCGTCATATGTATTTTTACTACAAAATACAATATGGTGAGTTTCATTTGCCTTTTTACCCTTTATATTGTTGGGCTGAGAATACATGCACAATTTTTTATAAATGTTTTACGAAATAGACACAAGTAATCCAAACTACATTATATGGTTGAATGATCGAAGCCGAATATGCCCCTTTTGCTTGGTAACCTAAGAATTAGTAAACCGATCTACTAATTGACGCGAATCCTAAAGATAGATCTATTGGGCCTAACGAACCTCATCCGTTGTAGCGGATGCTTTAGTACTTCGATGTTGTTTTATATCATGTCCGAAGGATTTCCCGGAATGATAGGGGATATTCTTACATGCATCTTGTTAATGTCGGTTACCAAGTGTTCAATCCATATGAATGATTATTTTTATCTCTATGCATTGGACGTATATTTATGAGAACTGGAAATGAAATTCTTGTGGTCTATTAAAATGATGAAAATGATTAATTATGTTAAACTAATGAACTCACCAACCTTTTGGTTGACACTTTAAAGCATGTTTATTCTCGGGTATGAAAGAAATCTTCCGCTGTGCATTTGCTCATTTTAGAGATAATACTTGGAGTCATTCATGACATATTTCGAAAGACGTTGCATTCGAGTCGTTGAGTTCATCAAGATTATTATTAAGTCAATTATAGTTGGATATATTATGAAATGGTATGCATGCCGTCAACATTAGATGTAACGAAAGTTTGTCTTTTAAAAACGAATGCAATGTTTGTAAAATGTATCATATAGAGGTCAAGTACCTCGCGATGTAATCAAGTATTGTGAATCATTTGTAATCGATATGGACTTCATCCAGATGGATTAGGATGGGTCTCTTCAGTTAGTATCAGAGCGGTGGTCTTAGCGAACCAGGTCTTGCATTAGTGTGTCTAACTGATAGTCGATAGGATGCATTAGTGAATCTGGACTTCGACCGTGTCTGCATGTCAAAAGTTTTGCTTATCATTTTTGTCGAAAATCATCTGCTTATCATCCTTAGGAAATTACCTGCTCATTATTCTTAGTCTAGACACGTTTTACTGCATTGACTGCATGAATAGTGTATAGACAAAATTCATATCTTAGCGTATCTGACAATTCATATCTTAGGGTATCTGTTACTGTAGACCTTGCTTGATATCTCTAGTAAATTTCTCCGTAATTTAAGGGATCCTGGTACTATATATATCTATGCATATTACGCATTGAGAATACATCCAACTATCAATTGCTATCACTAAACTCTTCATACCAAAAAAAAAATCTTTTCTGTGATCGCGTAAGATGGCCTCTATGAATCGACCACGTTCCTCTGACTTCGAAGACAGCGTGACAGGAGCACACCAACCAATCAACTACCGTGATTACTGAATAAAATGGGGGTGGGTTCGCGACATACTCACCCTATGGAGAAGGGAAGAATGTACTCCATATCATGAACCGAGTCTACCACCTAACCTTGGAGTACTCGACCCGCTCACCGGAGAACCTGTTCGCAACACCGTTTATACCCTTTTTGCAAGAATTTTTCATCTTGAGACTACCGTTAACGGAACTAGAGAAGATATCCGACCTCTACCTCACACTGATAACCAACCAGGGTTAGTAGAAGAAGTTAAAGAACTCCGAGCTCGAGTGTTAACTTTAGAGAGCACGGTACACAATTTGCAAGCACCAGCAGTATCACCAACACCAGTAACATCACCAGCCTCAGCACCAACAGCACTAGTACCACCAACAACAACATCCGCTTCACCAGCTTCGACATCTCATCCTATATCTCGAGCATAATCATCGTTCTACATGACGTTCTATATCATTTATCTTCGTTGTATATGACAATTATGTAATCTCTAATGTTTTAGAGATTATATATTCTTGTTCTAATGGTAAATCAAATGAGTTTAATATCATATTGACTCATTAAATCCATGTTTACATCTGAAGAAAATATATATGTATATATATTTTCATAAAGATTGTAATTAAAAATTCTTCTGTACAAACTGTTAATGATGAAAATATTTTAACGGGTAGGTAATACCCGAGGAATATTTAGATTTCACATTAATAAGTTACACTGTACATTCTTCGAATCTGATTCAACAATCATTTACTATCCTACTTACATCCATAGATATACGTATCCGTTCACCGCAGGATAACCCTTTCCATTCAATTTCATATTTGGATTTTTACTTTTCAGAATCCGACAAGTGGCATAAGGAAGAAAACATTGGACAAAATAAAATTTGTTAGAAACAAACAAATTAACTATGAGAAATTTTGTTAAGAATCCACGCTAACTGTTCCTAGCTAACTTTTAATTCTGTATCACATTTTATTTATCGCAATTTATTTATCGCAATTTATTTATCGCAATTTATATTCTCGCAATTTTATTTATCGTCATTTAATTTCTGTTATTTATTTTACGCACTTTAAATATCGGGACACGTATACAAGGTGTTGACATGTCATATCGACGCATCTATATATATTATTTAGAATAACCATAGACACTCTATATGCAGTAATGCTGGAGTTAACTATACAGGGTTGAGATTAATTCTATAATAATATATATAGTTTGAGTTGTGATCGAGTCTGAGACATATACACGGGTTACGATACATATTAATTAATTCGAATATTATATATTATATTATATATGAATGATTGGACTGTTAACTGTGGACTATCGACTGAGGACGAGTAATGTTAGACAATTAAAATGAATTAAAATACTGATTATAATATATGAAACTAAATAATTCTTCAAGTTTGCCACTTGATTTCATCTTAAACCTCATTTGTATCTTGACGATTACCATCTGCGTTCAATCCTTTCATGATTCTTGAAAACACCTCAATCGAAAGGATGAACCAACCGCATTTTATCTACGGAAGAAAAGATTGATGCATATAGTTATGCACCTGAAAACACTTTGAACCTGAGTAAACGCTTAAAACGTATCTGTGCTAGCTCCTTTGGTGTTGTTATTACCGAATATAACTTTGCAATTCTTTTCAAATTAGTCAGTTCTGTCACAGCTCCAGCAAATCAATTTTGACTTTTCATTCGAATAAACTCTATTATAACTTTGATATATAAGTATGCCCTTCGTTGTCGTTAACGGAGAACCGTTTATATTTCACCACATTACTAGTAAACTTACCAACAACTCCATTAATCTTTGACTTTCTGAAAAATCATTATTGTTATTTAAAACTCTATCCTGTACTCATCTACATCTTGTAACAATAATTGCCATACCAATTACCGGGAATCAGCAATCAGTGCTTAGAAAACTCACAACATATCTACATCAACAGTTATATGTATAGCATTTATCTCTTAGAATTATGATCTTTCATTCTGAAATTCTGAAAAGCACTCAGCCTACAAATCAATATTCTGAATATTGAAAAAGCTGAATGAAGCAGCAGAAATCGTAGACAATCGTAAACGACCTTAATCATCGAAAGATTGATGATAAAGAATATTATGTTGGAAAAGCTCAGAAAAGTTGGAACTGGAAAACGGATTGAGCTAACTACCAAGGAGATCAAGGACAAATACAAGGACCATATCCTATATTCAAAGAATCCAAGTAATTCTGGATCCGTTGAAATCTTTAGAGAATATCTTGCTCTGAAGTCACGTTAAAATCTTGCGGAAAATTTTTCTTCATCAACCTTCGAACTTGGAAATTCCAAAATATCATCATAAATATCTTTGATATTTCTGAGGCTATTTTCATAAATATTCTCGACCGTAATTATATACCTCTTCGTGCTTCCTGTGTTTCATTATATTGGAAACTTCTGTAAAAACTAAGTTTAATTTATGAATGAATTCTAGAAAATGTAAAGAAATTGATGCATGAATTAGTATAATATAATGACACTTGATCAACGTGATTATATTACAGTAAGTCATGCTGAGTTTTTAATGAAATGTGATAATTCACAGACCATAATGTCATCATTTGCCATGCTACATGAATCTTACATTCTATCTAATTTATAAACATATCAAGAACATATCTTCATGATAGTTCTATTTTTCGGAAATTCTGGTAATTTGACAAATCAAATCGTGCTATTACGTTCCCTTATTTAGAACATTAAGTTCATTCAAAACTCCATATCTACGATTTTTGGACCATTACTTGCGAAAAGAAAACAAAAGCATGAAGCTCTGAAATAGAAAGGGGGTATAAATCATAGCAAATAGGATAGAGCATTAACTGTTGATAACAATGATTATAGGAGACAGAAGCAGGGACATTGAAATATAAGAGAAAATATAAAGTCCAATAACAACACGGAGGTTACAAATCGTGGATATTAATATGAATAGCAATATAAAGACACGGTAGAATTAAGAATAGTATTACCCCAAGGTAATGGTAGAATTAAACAGATTTTTCTGGTGGAAGATTTAAAAGAAGGATGACAGAAAGGATAGTTTGGAAAATATCAATGATTAGAACGGGATTAAGTATTTTCATAATCTTTTAGATGTATGAACTAAGAAAGAAAGTATAGGAATGGTGAAAATAATGGAACGGAAAAAATTTAATTTATAATGGGAACATCAGACAGAGTAATCGAGGCAGATCACCATAATTAATTATAAAGATCTTAATTTCCATAAATTCCTAAGAATTAGATCATATAGATCTCATAGATTTTCTTTTAAATCTCTTGAATTCCGGAATTCAACCAAGACAACGTCAAAAGTTAAGACGCAACTTATTTTCTAAATTCAATCGTGACTACGTCACCGGTTAAGTCAAATCTTCATTTACTCATTTCACTATTTAGTGATAGCTTCATTCGTACTCTTCGAGTAATTGAATTGTCTTATTCATATTACCCAATGATGATAAAACTCTATTTATCAACTCATATTCGTCATGAAAACATTTTTATTGTTAGCACTGACCACCTCACTCAATTTTCGGGATGAAATTTCTTTAACGGGTAGGTACTGTGACGACCCGGAGATTTCCAACCAAATTTAAACTTAATCTTTAAATGATTTCGACACGATAAGCAAAGCCTGTAATGTTGATGTTTCAAAAACTTTGAACCGTGTTAATGTATTCATTTACCCTTCGACTATTCTCGACGATTCACGAACAACTATTTGTAAATAGATATGTGTGTATATATATAAATAATAATTGGAAGTATATTTTGAAATATTTTTGTATTAAATGTAATTACAAGTTTAGTTTAGTTGATATATTATTATTACATTCATTATTATTATTACAATATTTATACTTAAAAGTTATTATATGAAATTTGATACATAAGAATTGTTAATATCATTATTAGTATAACTAATAATTATAATTTTAGTCAATATGATAAATATTAGTAATATTATTGGATATCATTATTATTAATAATAATTATTATCATAAATTATTACAATCATTATCATTTTAATTATTAGAAAATGATACAATTTATTATTATCATTAATAATATTACTAATATTATTTTTTTGTATTATTAGAAAACATTAATATTATTATTACCAATTCAATTATGAATGTTATTAGAATTTTAATTATTATTATAATTATAATTACTAATTATTATTATTAGTATTATTACTAATATTAAATGATACATATTATACATACATATGATATAAATATTGATACATGTATATGTGTATTCAGATATATCTAAACACAGACATAAGTACTGATATTTATACATAATAAATCTGTATTATTATTATATTGAAAATTAATAATATAAATATACGTATATATATACATAAAAGGTAATCCGATTCAATTGCACATCTATATCAACCACTGCATCTGATTTTTTTTGTTTGAGTCTTCAGAATTCGTTACCCATTCCAATCAAACGTACAGAGTTGTTGAAAATCAATAGAATTTTAATTTTTAATTAGATACTTCGTACCTATTGAAAAATCCAGTCGACCATTATCACAAGATAACAAGAAATTATATTTCATTAATTAATCTCATCTCTCCTATCAATCTATCTAATCTCTTATATACCTGATAAACATATGAAAGACTTATACATTCAAACATAAATATTCTTGCATTCGTTGATAACCATCATCATTATCAACCTCCTCCCTTCCACCACCTCATCGGCCAGACACCTTAAAACTACCATCACTCAACAATCAGTTTTCTTTTTTTTTCTGTTTTCATAAGGACACCAAATAAGCCTTACCTGCTACTGCTTTGATGCTCGTATATTGCTGCTACATTCTATATTCTTCTCGCAAAACAGGCATAACCAAACACATCTTTAAATATTAGTGAGCCTTTTTGCAACTTAATAATATTATATGTTATAGAAAGTGTTCCAATTATGCTTCTTGTGTAGTTATTGGCCGACAATGGATACTTGAGATAATGTTTAATTACACATTATACATATAGCATATAGATAGTTAAAACACACACACATTGCTTACTATGTATCTTGCTTGATCAAAGGTTTCGGTTTACAACTGCTCGATTTCTCTTTGGGTAAACATCAAAACCACCCCACGATCACCTATGAACAACCACCACCAAACGGCAACAAGATGCAGCCTTGTTACTGCTGCTATGCTTGCATTTCTACTTATGTTTTAACTCGCAAACCACCATAATCATCACTAATCTTGAACTGCTTCTGCAGCTGCTAAAATTCTGTTTCTAATCACTCTTCAAACCACCACAACCACTACTATCATAATTTTTTTATTATTCATTTACTTGTTCTATCCAAGAACCCATATCCCATAAACCACCTTTATACTCAAATAATACTACCTAAATTTGTTGGCCGACAAAATGGAAATGAATGGAACTTGTTTATATTAAATTAACTCCTTTTTGGCTAGTGGGCGTTGGTATGATTGAACCGAAAAAGAAATGAAAACCAAAAAGAAAAGGCAATTTGATTTCATACAGCAAAAAGATCTCTATACTTACGCACATGATCACCATACCAGCTCCACACTCAAATAATGTCACAAATTACGGAGTGCTATATTTTTTTTTAATTCCACGATTCATAAAATAAACCTTGGTTTGAATTTGAGCCGTAAAAGATCAAGATATTTTATATTGGGCCGTGACACAGTGTGATAGTTAATGGACTGCTTACTTTACTTTCTAGTTAGGCCGTGATTGATTTACTTTGGGCCGAGAGGATTAGTTGTTTGATGAGCCGAGACCTGAAAACGAGTAACATAAAGATGATAGGGATTTAAAGGTTAAAAGGAATTAAACTAGTATTAATTTCATAAACATGAAATGGATTAGAGGGTTAGGCGTGTGGTCGAAGAACGAGAGGTCGCGGGTTCGAGCCCGAGCAGGAGCGTTTTTTTTAAAGCTTGTTACTCTAAGGTAGTAATTTCAAAATCATTATTATTGTTATTGTTATTGTTATTATTATTAATATTATTATTAAATATCAAGTATTATTATCTTTATTATCATTATTATTATTATTACTAATAAACATTATTATTATCACTACAAGTATTGTTATTAGAAATTATTATTTTTACAACTATATTATTATTATTATTATATTCATTGATATTATTGTTGTTATCATTATTGTTAAAAAATATTATTTTTATAAATAACATTTAGTAAAAGTATCATTATCATTATTATTATTATAATTAAAATGAATAATAGGATTATCATTAATATTATTATCAATGTTACTACTGATATTATTATCAATATAAGTACTATTATTTTTAGAATCATAATAATAATAATTATTATTATTAAGTATATTACTAATATTATTATTATAAAATAATACAACTTTTTATTTATTATTATTAATATTATTTTATCAAATGATTTTTAGTTATACAACACTATAGTTAATACATATAATATATCTATATTAACGTTTTATAATAAATACTAATTATTTAGTTAAAATACATAAAAATAGAAATAATTAAATTATTTAGTGATGAAACATATAATTTATTAAAATAACAATTATATCACTAATAATATGTAAATTTAGTTATTCGATTACATGTATATGTGTTAATATATATACTTGACATAGGTTCGTAAATCCAAGGCCAACCCTACATTTGTACAATGTCGTCGTATGTATTTTTACTACAAAATACAATATGGTGAGTTTCATTTGCCTTTTTACCCTTTATATTTTTGGGCTGAGAATACATGCGCAATTTTTTATAAATGTTTTACGAAATAGACACAAGTAATCGAAACTACATTATATGGTTGAATGATCGAAGCCGAATATGCCCCTTTTGCTTGGTAACCTAAGAATTAGTAAACCGATCTACTAATTGACACGAATCCTAAAGATAGATCTATTGGGCCTAACGATCCCTATCCATTGTAGCGAATGCTTTAGTACTTCGATGTTGTTTTATATCATGTCTGAAGGATTTCCCGAAATGATAGGGGATATTCTTATATGCATCTTGTTAATGTCAGTTACCAGGTGTTCAATCCATATGAATGATTATTTTTGTCTCTATGCATAGGACGTATATTTATGAGAACTGGAAATGAAATTCTCGTGGTCTATTAAAATGATGAAAATGATTAATTATGTTAAACTAATGAACTCAAAAACCTTTTGGTTGACACTTTAAAGCATGTTTATTCTCAGGTATGAAAGAAATCTTCCGCTGTGCATTTGCTCATTTTAGAGATATTACTTGGAGTCATTCATGACATATTTCGAAAGACATTGCATTCGAGTCGTTGAGTTCATCAAGATTATTATTAAGTCAATTATAGTTGGATATATTATGAAATGGTATGCATGCCGTCAACATTCGATGTAACGAAAGTTTATCATTTAAAAACGAATGCAATGTTTGTAAAATGTATCATATAGAGGTCAAGTACCTCACGATGTAATCAACTATTGTGAATCGTTTGGACTTCGTCCAGATGGATTAGGATGGGTCTCTTCATATACTTATCATAATATCATGTTAACTATATATATCTCCATATATATGTCATCATATAGTTTTTACAAGTTTTAACGTTCGTGAATCGCCGGTCAACTTGGGTGGTCAATTGTCTATATAAAACCTATTTCAATTAATCAAGTCTTAACAAGTTTGATTGCTTAGCATGTTGGAAACACTTAATCATGTAAATATCAATTTCATTTAATATATATAAACATGGAAAAGTTCAGGTCACTACACCAGCTACAACCTGCTCTTTGCCTTTAATGGATTTTGATGCTGCCTCGTTATGCTTAGGCAGCATTGAGGATTGACCCTTCATAGGCAGCATTATTGGCTTGGAATAAGACTTAAAATTACTTTTCTTTTTTTCTTGTTTCTCCACTTGAATAGCCAGCTTGCAAGCACTCTCAAAAGTCCATAGATGTTGCATTTCAACTTGATCAGCAATAGAAGTATTTAAACCTCCAACGAATCTTGCTATAGTGTGTTCTTCAGGTTCTTTGACATTGGTACGAATTTTGAGCTGGTCAAACTCTCTAATGTAATCAACAACATTCATGCGCCTTGTTTTAGTATATTCATCTGTATATACATATCTTGTTTGTAAGCTTGAGGAACAAACCGTTTCTGCATACACTCTTTTAACTTGGACCAGGTTTTGATTGTTTTCTTCCCTTCATACTGCCTTGCCCTTTTCAGATTATCATACCATATGGAAGCATACTTGTTTAATCTGATTACAGCAACTTTAAAGGCCTTTTAATTCGATCCATGGTCTGAACCCATTCATAGTAATCTTCAAGATTAGAGGACCCTTCAAAATCAGGTGGATCTATCTTGATATCTTTCAAATCATCAGCTTTTTTCCTATGTCTTATTCTTCGTTGTGAAGAAGCATGAGATCCACCAGTAGATCCATGGCTACCATCTTTAGATTCAGTACTAGAAGACATAATGGTTGTATCTCCATTTTTAGATCTGGCTCTATTTCTTATTGGCACACCATCTTCTAACAACTTAACCATTCTTTCCATCTGATGTTGTAGAGCTTCAATAGCTCTATCCCTTCTAAGATTGTGAGCTTCTTCAAGAGTCATATTTCTTGGAATCTCAGCCATTTCAAGATCAGATCTGGAATTAAGCTTTTCAGCTAAAAAACAGAGTATGAACTGAAACAACAATAAAAATGATAAGAAAGCTTCACTTGAGCAACCTAATCTCTGATACCACTTTGATGCATAATTATAACTCTAAAAATGCAATTTAGAACAAGCTTTCTTCACCCCAACAGATCTAGATACTAAACACCCAATTTGTAACAGTAACAGCCCCAAAACAGATTATAAAACTGTCATATCCTGTCCTAATCCATCTGGACGAAGTCACTAACATCTGGTCCCATTGCGATGATCAACTCCAAGTAATGTATCTAAAATGAGAAAATGCACAGCGGAAGATTTCTTTCATACCTGAGAATAAACATGCTTTAAAGTATCAACCAAAAAGTTGGTGAGTTCATAAATTTATCGTAAATAATAAAATTCATCATTTTGATAGACCACAAGATTTAAATGTTGCATGGTACAAATGGGCCTGAATCCTATACCCACCTGTAATGTACATGCGATATATTTTAAATACAGTACACCTTTTTCGTGTACGAAATCCTTTTTCATAAATCTTAGTAACCGTACACATATCTCGTGCACAAATACTAATACACATAACATGTGTATAAAAATCATTCTCTCAATACATAACATTCACATCAATTGGTGGCAATTATCAAGTCCACATAATTCAAGGGTGGCAATTATCATGTCCACATAATTCAATGGTCGCAATTATCATGTCCACATAATTCAACGGTGGTAATTATCATGTCCACATAATTCAACGGTGGCAATTATCATGTCCACATAATTCAATGGTGGCAATTATCATGTCCACATAATTCAATAATAATCCGCAGAACTTCTGTCAGCATAATAATTCATTCGAGGAATGTTTTGCTTGTGTCTATCTTGTCAAACATTTATAAAAGCATTTCATGTATTCGCAGTTCAAAATATATTTCAAAAGCATTTAATAAAGCAGTTGTAAAAACAGCGCATGTATTCTCAGTCCCAAAAATGTAAAGAGTAAAAGGGAATCAAATGAACTCACGATACAATATTTTGTAGTAAAAATATTCATACGACGATTCTGAACAATCCAGTGTGGGTCTTGGATTCACGAACCTATATTTTTTGTATATATATTAAAACGTGTAATCGTAATCCAACAATTTTTATATATTTAGCTATGTATTATGATTGATATTTATATATGATTTTTATTAATACTTATAATGTATTATAATGCTTATTTGATATATAATAAAACATATTATTATGAAATTGTAATACACTTATATATATATGAATATCTTTTGGTTGCAAAAATAATAATTGTAATATTAGTGTTTTAAAGATAATAATAATAATGATAGTTTTAATAGAATTTTTAATAGTCATTTTAATGGTAAAACTAATATTATTGTTAAATGATAATTCTGTTAATAATAATGATATTAATACTAATATTAAAGAAAACTAATAGTTTGTATTATTTTCATATTGATAATAATAATATTAATAATCTTAATCTTAGTAATACTAATAATACATATACTAATAACAATGATAATTCTAACATTTTTGTAATAATACTTTTATTGATAATGATAAGGATAACAATAATAATCATAACAATATTAATGATGATATATTAATAATAACAATATCCTTCATAATAATAATAATAATAATACTTATAATAATTTAATAACATTAATAATACTTATAATAATAATAATAATAATAATAATAATAATAATAATAATAATAATAATAATAATAATAATAATAATAATAATAATGGTTATATAATAATACTTATAATAATGATAATAATGATACTAACAATTGTAATTATAATGATATTACTAATATTTAATGCATTTAGTATGTTAGTAATCTTAATAATTTACTTAACAATAATAATAATCATAATATTCAAATTTGTAACTATAATCATAATAATATAATAATGATAATTAATACTTGCATTTGTAATAATAATAACAATATTAATAATTATAATACTAATAATAATAAAATTGCTAATGATCAAAATAATAATCATAATTAATATTAACAATAATAATAGTTAGCAAGTAAAATAGGAAGGTATACCCTTTAAAAAGTCGTTCTAAAAAGAATTGCACTGAATCGGGCTCGAACCCGAGACCTCTCGCTCACCTAACACTCCTCCTAACCATTGCTCTGCTGCTTAGTTATCTGCTTTTAACCATACCAGATTTTATTTAACATGTTTAATTTTGTTTTCCATTTTCTTCTCCCTCGCCGTAAGAATCAAACGACCAGGGAACCAAAACTACTTATCCACTCATTAACTAATTAGATTTAGGACTATATAACGAGGCATAAACAGTGAATTGAGATGGTGAGATTTACCGAAAAAAAGAAAAGAAAAATTTGTGAACCCGTTAAGAACCCAATTCCACTTTTAGAAATTAAGATTGTTTTACCTTATGCTTACAACATAAAAGATGTTTTAAATCATTAATAGAATATTTACAAATCGTCAATTTCTCCAAAAACTCAAAAATGACTTCAAATTTTACCATTAACAGACCGTTTGACTTTTTGAGATATCACTTTGACTTTAAAATTGGAGCTCGATGGAAAGAATTGGTCTTTGAGATTTTTCAGAAAGATTGAGGAGAAGGATTCTAACACTTCTACATTAATACATTTTGATATTTAATTCAAGATTGTTCACATTGAAAAAATGGGAGTAATACAGAGTATTATACTGTGTTCTTCCCCTTTTATGTTTAAGTTAGATAAATTAAAAACTGTTAAGGGAGTTTATGATTGATAAAAGATAATGTAACGTCCTTTTATATTATTTACAACTAAAATTATGCGTTTTATAAAGTAATCGACCACTAGAATCATCACACAGGAACAGATAAAATTAAATAAAAAAATATAAAGGTTGATAAAGACTCACAACGGAATTTGTTTCTATTCTAAATCGTTCTATATCTGATTTTGTTATCTGAATTTGACATTAAACAGATTGAGGATAGAAAACAAAAACGTAAAATAGTTTGATAGCTGTATGTCACTGAATCTATTTCCTTTTTCAATTTTATAGAGTTAATTTTTATTATTTAATATTTATAATTATAATAATAATAATTCTATTAATAATAATAAATGATAATAATAATTGTTAATAATAAAGTTAATATAATAATAACAATAAGGATAATAATAAAAGTAATAAAAATAATGATATTAATAATTTGTATTATTTTTATAATAATAATAATAATGATAATATATAATAATAATAATGATTCCTAATGCTAATACATAATAATAATAATACAAACTTATACTAATATAATAGTAATAATAATATTACTAATGATAATAATAACAATGATAATTATAATAATATTTTTAATGATAATAATATTATTAATAATAATAATATGATGTTATTAACAATAATAATGATTTTAGTAAGTTTAGTAAAAATAATGTTATTAATGATACCAATAACAATTCGTATAATAATACTAACTAGTTTTTTGGTCCGCGCTATCGCTGCGGGTTGGTTTCTTAAAAAAAAAAAAATTAAGGTAATGTAGATACAGTAGAGAATATTCAGGTCGGGTTGGTGGAGTGGGTCAGGGGATCCGGATGGTATTGGGTTAGTGGTTTCGGGAATCATGTTTTGAAAAGAAAAAAAAAGGTTACTATTCACGGATGGTGTCAACCAATCATAGGTTGACACCATTTACCACAATTTATATATATATAAATAATACTTAATAATTAAACCCAGTAATAACTATAATGATAATAGTATTAATTATGTTAATGATAGTAATAGTAATAATAATAATAATAATAATAATAATAATAATAATAATAATAATAATAATAATAATAATAATAATAATAATAATAATATCTATAATAATAATAATAATAATAATAATAATAATAATAATATCTATAATTATAACAATACTAATGATAATAATATCTAATAATGCAAGTGATATAAAGGTATAACAAGTTACATGTATTCAATTTCATATATATATATATATATATATATATATATATATATATATATATATATATATATATATATATATATATATATATATATATATATATATATATATATATATATATTCATTTTAATAGCAACTAACTATTCTGTATTTTATTTTACTTTTTTAATTCCAATTAATTAAAGTGTCTTTTATAAATTCAAAATATTATATATATATATATATATACTTATTTTTATAATTATATATATATACTTATATATTTATTTATAAACAATTGCTCGTGAATCTTCGAAATTAGTCAAAGGTCAAATGCATTCATGTAAATTGTTCCAAAATTTTGAGACTCAGCTTTACAAACTTTGCTTATCGTGTCGGAATCATAATAAGATTAAGTTTAAATTTGGTCGGAAATTTTCAGGTCGTCACAGTACCTACCGTTAAAGAAATTTCGTCCTGAAATTTGAGTGGGATCATCATGGTCAACAATAAGAATGTTTTCCTGACGAATATGAGCTGATAAATAGAGTTTTATTACTGTTGAGTAATATGGATAAGATAATTCAGTTACTCGAAGTGTACGTGAAGCTATCACAAAAGAGTGAAATAAAGAAGTAAAGATTTATCTTAGCTTTTGACGTAGTCATGGTTGATTTTAGAGAATAAGGTTCGTCTTAACTTTTGACGTTGTCTTGGTTGAATTCCGGAATTTAAGGGATTTAAAGAAAATCTTTAAAATCTAAAAGATTTGATTCTTCGGCGAGTAAGGAAATTAAGATCTCTATAGTTAAATACGGTGATTTGCCTCGATTCCTCTATCTAATATTTTCCATTATAAATTAAACTCTTTCGTTCCATTATTCTCACCATTCCTATACTTTCTTTCTTAGTTCTTACATCCAAAAGATTGTAAAAATGCTTAATCCAGTTCTAATCCTTGATATTTTCCTAATTATCATTTCTGTCATCCTTCTTTTCAATCTTCCACCAGAAAAATCTATTTACTTCCACTATTACCTTGGGGAGATATTATTTTTAATTCTACCGTGTCCTTATATTGCTATTCGTATTAATATCTACGGTTTGTAATCTCCGTGTTGTTATTGGACTTTATATTTTCTCTTATATTTTGGAGCTCTTTGCCTTTTTATTCTCTTCTCGACCTCTAGTAAAGCGAGTAATGGTCCAGAATTCGTAAGTACGAAGTTTCTGGTGAACTTAATGTCTTAAACAAGAAAGAACATAATCGCACGATTTGATTTGTCAGATTACCTGAATTACTAAGAATAGAACCATCAAGAATATACTTTCTTGATGTGTTCAGAAGTTAAGCAGAATGAGAGAGTTATGTAACATGGCACATGATGACGTTATGATCTGTGAATCATCACATTTCATTAGAAACTCAGCATGACTTACTATAATATAATCACGTTGATCAAGTGTCATTATATTATACTAACTCATGCTTCAGTTCCCAACACTACTTCAAAATCATTCATAAATTTAAATTCGAATTTTTCAAAATTTAGAAACTCAAGCAGTTTTCTTTCTGATGTAACACTGATAGCGTGAAGAGATAAATGATGTCGGACAAGAGTATTTATGAAAATATCTTCAGAAACATCAAAGATATTTATGATGATATTTTGGAATTTCTAAGTTCGAAGGTTGATGAAGAAAGATTTTCCGCAAGATTTTAACATGAGTACGGAGCAAGATATTCGTTGAAGGTTTCATTGGATCCAGAATTACCTGGATTCTTTGAATATATGGTATGGTCCTTGTATTTGGCCTTGGTCTCCTTCATGGATTGCTCAATCTGTTTTTCAGTACCAAATTTTCTATCGAGCGTTCCTAACACCCCTTTCTTTATCATCAAACTTTTGGCCGTTTAGACCATCTACAATTTTTCTATTTCCTCTGCATTTAATGCTACGACATCTGAGTCATCGGTTACCAATCCGATGTGGTTTTAAGAGAATTGTGTTTTTAGATGATTAATCCCTGATGGTAGCATGGTGGAATATAGAAGGTTCCCCGGTAACAATGATGAAAGACAAACTTATATATCAAAGTCATAGTAAGGTTTATTCGAACGAAAAGTCGAAGTTGACTTGTTGGAGCTGTGACAAAATTGGCTAATTTGAAAAGGGATTGCAAAGTGATTTTCGGTAATAACAATGCCAAAGGAGCTAATAAAGATATGTGTGAAACATTTACTCAAGTTTCGAGTGTTTTCAAGTGCATAACTATATGCATCAATATCTCCTTACGTAGATGAGGTGCGGTTGGTTCATCCTCTCGATTGAGGTGTTTTCAAGAATTACGAAAGGTTTGAACGCAGATTGTAATCGTCAAGATACAAATGAGGTTTAAGATGAAATCAAGTGGCAAACTTGAAGAAATGTTTAGTTTCATATGTTATAATCAATATTTTAATTCATTTTAATTGTCCAATGTTACTAGTCCATAGTGGATAGTCCACAATTAACAATACAATGATTCATATATAGTTTAATATATAATATTAGAATTAATTAATACATATCGTGACCCGTATATGTCTCAGACTTGATCACAACTCAAAGTATATATATTATTTTAGAATAAACCTCAACCCTGTATAGCTAACTTGATCATTACCGCATATAGATTGTCTATGGTTATTCTAAATAATATATATAGATGCGTCGATATGATATGTCAAAACCTTGTATACGTGTCCCGATATTTAAAGTGCGTAAATTAAATAACAGAAATTAAATGACGGTAAATAAAATTGTGATAAATAAATGTAATTAGTTAGCTAGGAACAGTTAGCTAGGATTTCTTTAGCGTGGATTCTTAACAAAATTTCTCATAGTTAATTTATTTGTTTCTAACAAATTTTATTTTGTCAAATGTTTCTTCATTATGCCACTTGTTGGATTCTGAGAAGTCGAAATCCAAATATGAAATTGAATGAAAATGGTTATGTTGTGGTGAACAGATTCGTATATCGGTGTATGTAAGTAGGATAATAAATGACCGTTGAATCAGATTCGAAGAATGTACAGTTTAACTTATAAATGTGAAATCTAAATATTCCTCGGGTATTACCTACCCGTTAAAATATTTTCACCATTAACAGTTTGTACAAAAGAATTTTTAATTACAATCTTTATGAAAACATATATACATATATATTTTCTTCAGATGTAATCATGGATTTAATGAGTTAATATGATATTAAACTCATTTGCTTTTCGGTTTGAGCTAGAATAAGTAATCTCTAAAACTATTAGGAACCACATATTCTTTGCAGAATATTAATGAAGTTATGGATCAATACTTCATCGTTAACTATTAGGAATCACATATTCTTTGCAGAATATTTCTTCAATGAAGTTATGGATCAATACTTCATCGTTCATTGTTGTTGGTACTCCTTGGTATCTATGGTTCGTATGATGTTGACGTTCAAGGTACAGATTGTGATGTCGAGACGTGTGATGCAGATGTTGCATGTTGGTGGTGCTGGTGCTGCCGGTATTGATACTGATCGTACTGTTGGTGCCGGTGATGTTGCTGGTGCTTGTAAGTTTTGAACCATATTCTCCAAATTTATTACTCGGGTGCGAAGTTCGTTGACTTCTTCTATTACACCTGGGTGATTGGCGGTTCGGACGAGCAGATGAATAAGATCTAGAATTTGGGATATCATATAATCGTTGTGAGATATCCAGGCAATGAGAGAGAATATGGTATTTCGGACAGATTCACCGATAAGTGCTTCAGGTTCTTCACCAAAAGGTGAATTTGGTTGGTGGAGGGGATCGCCTTCTTCGTGTCTCCATTGATTAAGTCGACTACGAACCCATCTGATGAATTGGGGACGGCTGATTGGTTGATTCATTCTGGTGACACTACTTTCGGAGCTTAGGTGAAACTCCATATCGGAATCCGAGGGACTTGAACTAGTGACGAGTTCCATCTTGTACGATTGAATAAAGGATTTTTCGATATGAAATGATTTTCCGGCTATCGGATGGTATTCTAATTACATAGAATATCTATATATATAGAGCAAAAGATTCCGTAGATTAAGGAGGAATTTACGGAATGTGTCAGGCAAAGTTTACAGTAATAGATACGCTAAGATATGATTTAGTAGATACGCTAAGATATGATTTAGCAGATACGCTAAGATATGAATTTTGTCTATACACTGTTCATGCAATCAATGCAGTAAGACGTGTCTAGACTAAGAATGATAAGCAAGTGATTCCCTAAGAATGATAAGTAGGTAATTTTTGACACGAAATGATAAGTAAAACTTTTGACATGCAGACACGGTCGAAGTCCAGTCTCACTAATGCATCTAAACAACTATCAGCTAGACACACTAATGAAAGACCTGGTTCGCTAAGACCACCGCTCTGATACCACATGTCATTACAGTGTGGGGATAACCACCATCCCACCCAGTGCCTTAACTATCCGACGACCACTGAATGTACCTCAGATACTGATTTTAGGGCCTGCCTCTTGGCTACTGCCAACCCTCGTAAGGGATCGCAAGGAGTAAGAGCCAATGCTTCGCCACAGGTCACGCTGTGAGAACCTCCTTTACGACTAACCCGCCACACATGGACGCGGTTATACCAGCTCTGATACCACATGTCATACCCCGTCCTAATCCATCTGGACGAAGACACCAACATCTGGTCCCATTGCGATGATCGACTCCAAGTAATGTCTCTAAAATGAGCAAATGCACAGCGGAAGATTTCTTTCATACCTAAGAATAAACATGCTTTAAAGTGTCAACCAAAAAGTTGGTGAGTTCATAAGTTTATCGTAAACAATAAAATTCATCATTTTGATAGACCATAAAATTTAAATGTTGCATGGTACAAATGGGCCCGAATCCTATACCCACCTGTAATGTACATGCGATATATTTTAAATACAATACACCTTTCTCGTGTACCAAATCCTTTTTCATAAATCTTAGTAACCGTACACATATCTCGTGCACAAAAACTAATACACATAACCTGTGTATAAAAATCTTTCTCTCGATACATAACATTCACATCAATTGGTGGCAATTATCATGTCCACATAATTCAATGGTGGAAATTATCATGTCCACATAATTCAATGGTGGCAATTATCATGTCCACATAATTCAACGGTGGCAATTATCATGTCCACATAATTCAACGGTGGCAATTATCATGTCCACATAATTCAATGGTGGCAATTATCATGTCCACATAATTCAATAATAATCCGCAGAACTTCTGTCTTCATAATAATTCATTCTATGAATGTTTTGCTTGTGTTTATCTCGTCAAATATTTATAAAAGCATTTTATGTATTCGTAGTTCAAAATAGCAGTTGTAAAAACAGCGCATGTATTCTCAGTCTCAAAAATGTAAAGAGTAAAAGGGAATCAAATGAACTCACGATACAATATTTTGTAGTAAAAATATTCATACGACGATTCTGAACAATGCAGGGTTGGCCTTGGATTCACGAACCTATATCGTTTATCTATATATTAAAACATGTAATCGTAATCCAACAATTTGTATATATTTAGCTATGTATTATGATTGATATTTATATATGATTTTTATTAATACTTATAATGTATTATAATGCTTATTTGATATATAATAAAACATATTATTATGAAATTGTAATATACTTATATATATATATATATATATATATATATATATATATATATATATATATATATATGAATATCTTTTGTTTGCAAAAATAATAATTGTAATATTACTGGGTTAAAGATAATAATAATAATGATAGTTTTAATAGAATTTTTAATAGTCATTTTAATTGTAATACTAATATCATTGTTAAATGACAATTCTATTAATAATAATGATATTAATACTAATATTAAAGAAAACTAATCATTTGTATTATATTCATATTGATAATAATAATATTAATAATCTTAATCTTAGTAATATTAATAATACATATACTAATAACAATGATAATTCTAACATTTTTGTAATAATACTTTTAATGATAATGATAAGGATAACAATAATAATCATAACAATATTAATGATGATATATTAATAATAACAATATCCTTCATAATAATAATAATACTTATAATAATTTAATAACATTAATAATACTTATAATAATAATAATAATAATGGTTATATAATAATACTTATAATAATGATAATAATGATACTAACAATTGTAATTATAATTATATTAATAATATTTAATGCATTTTAGTATGTTAGTAATCTTAATAATTTACTTAACAATAATAACAATAATATTCAAATTTGTAACTATAATCATAATAATATGATAATGATAATTAATACTTGCATTTGTAATAATAATAACAATATTAATAATTATAATACTAATAATAATAACATTGCTAATGATCAAAATAATAATAATAATAATTAATAATAACAATAATAATAGTTAGCAAGTAAAATAGGAAGGTATACCCTTTAAAAAGTCGTTCTAAAAAGAATTGCACTGAACCGGGCTCGAACCCAAGACCTTTCGCTCACCTAACACTCCTCCTAACCATTGCTCTGCTGCTTAGTTATCTGCTTTTAACCATACCAGATTTTATTTAACCTGTTTTATTTTGTTTTCCATTTTCTTCTCCCACACCGTGAGATTCAAACGACCAGGGAACCAAAACTACTTATCCACTCATTAAATAATTAGATTTAGGACTATCTAACGAGGCATAAACAGTGAATTGAGATAGTGAGATTTACAGAAAAAGAAAAGAACTGATAAAAAGAAAAAAAAATATGTGAACCTGTTAAGAACCCAATTCCACTTTTAGAAATTAAGATTGTTTTACCTTATGCTTACAACATAAAAGATGTTTTAAATCATTAATAGAATCTTTACAAATCGTCAATTTCTCCAAAAACTCAAAAACGACTTTGAATTTTACCATTAACAGACCGTTTGACTTTTTGAGATATCACTTGGACTTTAAAATTGGAGCTTGATGGAAAGAATTTGGGTTTGAAATTTTTCAGAAAGATTGAGTAGAAGGATTCTAACACTTCTACATTAATACATTTTGAAATTTACTTCAAGATTGTTCAAATTGAAAAAATGGGAGTAATACAGAGTATTATACTGTGTTCTTCCCCTTTTATGTTTAAGTTAGATAAATTAAAAACTGTTTAGGGAGTTTATGATTGATAAAAGATAATTAACGTCCTTTTAAATTATTTACAACTGAAATTATGCGTTTTATAAAGTAATCGACCACTAGAATCATCACACAGGAACGGATAAAATTAAATAAAAAAATATATAAAGGTTGATCAAGACTCACAACAGAATTTGTTTCTATTCTGAATCGTTCTGTATCTGATTTTGTTATCTGAATTTGACGTTAAACAGATTGAGGATAGAAAACAAAAACATAAAATAGTTTGATAGCTGTATATTTCTGAATCTGTTTCCTTTTTCAATTTTATAGAGTTAATTTTTAATATTTAATATTTATAATTATAATAATAATAATAATTCTATTAATAATAATAAATGATAATAATAGTTGTTAATAATAAATTTAATATTATTAATAATAATCATAATAATAATAAAGATAATATAATAATAACAATAAGGATAATAATAAAAGTAATAAAAATAATGATATTAATAATTTGTATTATTTTTATAATAATAATAATAATAATGATAATATATAATAATAATAATAATAATGATTCCTAATGATAATACATAATAATAATAATACAAACTTATACTAATATAATAGTAATAATAATATTACCAATAATAATAATAACAATGATAATAATAATAATATTTTTAATGATAATAATATTATTAGTAATAATAATATGATGTTATTAACAATAATAATGATTTTAGTAAGTTTATTAAAAATAATGTTATTAATGATACCAATAACAATTCGTATAATAATACAAATAATACTTAATAATTAAACCTAGTAATAACTATAATGATAATAGTATTAATTATGTTAATGATAGTAATAGTAATAATAATAATAATAACACTAATAATAATATCTATAATTATAACAATGCTAATGATAATAATATCTAATAATACAAGTGATATAAAGGTATAACAAGTTACATGTATTCAATTTCATATATATATATATATATATATATATATATATATATATATATATATATATATATATATATATATATATATATTCATTTTAATAGCAACTAATTATTTTGTATTTTATTTTACCTTTTTAATTCCAATTAATTAAAGTGTATTTTATGAATTCAAAATATTATATATATATATATATATATATATATATATATATATATATATATATATATATATATATATATATATATATATATATATACTTATATATATATATATATATATATATATATATATATATATACTTATATATTTATTTATAAACAATTGCTCGTGAATTGTCGGAATTAGTCAAAGGTCAAATGCATTCATGTAAATTGTTCCAAAATTTTGAGACTCAGCTTTACAAACTTTGCTTATCGTGTCGGAATCATAATAAGATTAAGTTTAAATTTGGTCGGAAATTTTCGGGTCGTCACAAAAACTCTGAAATAAGAACACAAAGGATAAAGAATCTAAACCCTTAATTGATAATGATACCACCACAATTAGAGATCTAGAAACACTCCAAACCTTCAACTACAGGTGATAAAGATTCCACCACAACTATAATATCAGATATGAAGATTTGGATTTTACCACAATGTTTGGTAAAGTAACACCACAAACACTGATAAAGAAACCACTCTTAGCCACCGAAATCAAAGATTCGTAAAGACACATAGATTTTGTAAATAGATAAGCTATATCAAACTTTTCATTCAATCATCAACCAAGTTTTACAATTAAAAGAGCTCTCTAGGAGAGGCTTAACAGCTACTTTCTAGAAAAGACAAAAACATAAAAAGGAAATGGAGACAAAAAGGACAAACAATTACAAATTAGCCAATAAGAATAACGGACACAATCTGCAAAAAGCATGCCATTTTTTAGTGCTCCTCCCATGATAAAAAGCAGCCAATGATAGATGATAATCTTCCTTGGACAGCTAACATTCTTCTAAAACAGCCACACACATGTTAAGCACATGACCTGACCGGTTTATTGAAAAGCATAAGGTAAAACTTTGAATCGTATCAGCAAGTTGGCCCCTCAGAAAGAAAAAAACATCGCGTGCTGGTTGCACTAGAATTCAACTTGCTGGTTGTACTGAAGTTCGTCTTGCTGGTTGGACTATCTTTATCAGCTGAGTAAAACTTTACTGGTTGAACTAAAGTGCATTTGCTTATCCGTCTAGCTGGTTCTTCTTCGTTGCTAGCTTGCCTTCAACTATCAAAACTTTATTAAAGAAAACATAACTACTTCAGTTTAAGAACTGAAGTAGGGTAACCCTGAGCTTGTTGAACCAGCTCCAAAAACACTTAGATGATACGAAAGAGATGGTAACACGACTATTGCTTGACCAAATTTGGGTGTAACATCATTTGAGCTTGTGCTGGTTGTGTTGCTGGTTACATTGCCCAGCTCACCCCCATCACGTACAATTCTAAATACGAACACATATATTCATATAACATATAATAGGGAATATATTATTATTAAATAATAATATAAGTCATAGAAATGACGAGGCACGAATATCAATTAACAGACATTAAATATAAACAGAAAAAGATAACGGAAAAAGTAGGGTCGTGACAGTACCTTCCCGTTACAGAAATTTCGTCCCGAAATTTAAGCAGGTGCAGGGGTTGACTCGCCATTTGAGAACAAATGCGGGTATTTCTGCCTCATCTGATCTTCACGTTCCCATGTGCACTTGGGTCCGCGTCTAGCATTCCATCCAACTCGTACGATAGGAATCTTACTTTGCTTGAGTTTCTTAACCTCTCGGTCCATAATCTCAACAGGTTCCTCAATAAAATGAAGTTGTTTATCAATGTGAAGTTCATCAATAGGAATGGTTTCATCGGCCTCGGCTAAACAACAACAACAATAAAAACAACAACAACAACAACAACAACAACAACAACAACAACAACAACAAAAACCAATACCACATAAGTGGTGTACGGGGGAGGTGAGATGTAGACAATCCTTCCCCTATTCGAGAATAAAGACAAGTCATTTCTTCACTCAGAGTGAAAACACTCTTAAAAGTAGAAAAAGTCATCCCTCTCTCTATTCGACAGATAGAGAGATTGCTTCTGAATGGACCTCCGGCCAATAAGTAGGAAAAAAGAATTTTAAAAAATAAATTTAAATTAAAAATAAAATTTGAGACTACATGAAAATGGCAAAATCAAATTTCCATGGATTTTAAATCCTTCCTGAAATTTAAAGTAGGCTCTAATAGTCAGTCAAGTCGCCAATAAATAGATGCTTGTTGTCGACTCAATAACTAGATACCTCGGCCAAACACTTCTTCAAATTAGATACATGAAAAACGTCATGAACAGCGCTAAGCTCTTGTGGCAATTTCAAACGATAAGCCACGGCTCCAATTCTTTCAGTAATCTCAAACGGACCAACATATCGAGGATTCAACTTTCCCCTCTTACCAAATGTACGACACCTTTCCAAGGGAATACCTTCAACATCACACGATCACCAACTTGAAACTCTAAAGGTTTCCTTCTAACATCGGCATAACTCTTTTGTCGACTCCTAGCGGTTTTCAACCTTTCTTTAATTTGCACAATCTGCTTGGTAGTCTCATGAATAAATTCTGGGCCTGTGAGTTGAGCATCCCCAACCTCATTCCAACAGATAGGAGACCTACACTTTCTACCATATAGTGCCTCAAACGGCGCGACTTTAATACTTGCATGATAGCTGTTATTATAAGAAAATTCAGCCAGGAGCAAATATCTATCCCAAACATTACCGAAATCAATAATACACGCACACAACATGTCTTCCAACGTTTGAATGGTCCTTTCACTCTGACCATCAGTCCTTTCACTCATACCCAAAGCTTCCTGTAAAGATTGCTAAAATCTCGATGTAAATTGACTGTCTCGGTCTGAAATGATGGATACAGGAACACCATGTCTTGAAACAATTTCTTTCAAATATAAACGAGTAAGCTTCTCCATCGAATCAGTTTCTTTTATCGGCAAGAAATGAGCTGACTTTGTGAGGGATCAACAATAACCCAAATAGTATCATAACCACCCACAACTCTCGGTAACTTTGTAATAAAATCCATTGCAATACCTCCCCACTTCCACTCAGGAATTTCAGGTTGTACTAAAAGTTCGGATGGTTTTTGATGTTCAGCTTTAACTTTAGCATAGGTCAAACACTTAGCCACATAAGTAGCCACATCAGCCTTCAAATTAGGCCACCAATGTAACTCCTTGAGATCATGATACATCTTCCCCGAATCAGGGTGAATAGAATATCTAGACTTATGAGCTTCATCTAAAACAAGTTGTCTTAAGTTACCAAATTTCAGAACCCAATGGCGTCCCGCAAGGCTTCTTGTTGTGCTTCAAGAATCTGCCTTACGAGGTTTGTACGAATAGTCATATTCAAGGCTCGAAAACTACGAGGTTCAACTCTCTCTTTTCAACTTAAAGCATCAGCCACAACATTGGCTTTTCCAGGATGATAAAGGAGTTCACAATCATAATCGTTCAACAACTCAACCCATCTTCGCTGTCCCATATTCAATTGCTTTTGATCAAAGATATGTTGAAGACTCTTATGATCAGTGTACACTGTACATTTAACCCCATATAAGTAATGTCTACAAATCTTGAGTGCGAACACAACAGCCTCCAATTCTAAGTCATGGATCGTATAATTATGTTCATGAATCTTTGATTGACATGACACGTAAGCAATGACTTTCTTTCGCTGCATCAGGACACAACCAAAGCCCTGACGTGAAGCATCACAATAGATAACAAAATCATCATTACCTTCGGGTAGTGATAATATCGGTGCAGAAGTTAAGTTTTCTTTTAACGTTTGGAAAGCAGACTCTTGTTCACTTTTCCACTCGTACTTCTTCTCCGTATGCGTTGAATCAGTCAGAGGTTTCGCTACTCGCAAAAAATCTTGAATAAACCTCCTATAATATCCTACCAAACCTAGGAATTGACGAACCTGAGTAGGAGTCTTCGGAGCTTCCCACTTTTCAATTGCCTCAATCTTATCAGGATCAACTTGGATCCCCTGTTTACTTACAACGTGTCAAAGGAATTGCACTTTTTCAACCAGAACACACACTTAGAAAATTTAGCATATGACTCTTCTTTTCTTAACAAATAAAGCACTAATTTCAAATGCTCTTCGCGCTCTTGATCACTCTTTGAATAGATAAGAATATCGTCGATGAAAATGATGATGAACTTCTCCAGATAAGGACTACACACACGGTTCATGAGGTCTATGAACACTGCAGGTGCATTAGTTAATCCGAATGGCATAACCAGAAATTCATAATGATCATAACGGGTTCGGAAAGCGGTTTCTGAATATCAATTTCTTTAACGCACAATTGGTGATAACCAGAACGGAGATCGATCTTATAATAAACAGATGAACCCTGGAGCTGATCGAACAGATCATCAATTCTTGAAAGAGGGTAACGATTCTTAACAGTAAGCTTGTTCAATTCACAATAATCAATGCATAGTCGGAACGAACCGTCTTTCTTCTTAACAAACAAAACAAGAGCTCCCCAAGGGGACGAACTGGGATGAATGAAACCTTTTTCTAACAACTCATGAAGTTGACTTGACAATTCTTGAAGTTCAGAGGGAGCGAGTGTATAAGGAGCATGTGCTACAGGAGCAACACTGGGTACAAGATCAATTTGAAATTCTACCATCCGATGTGGCGGAAGTCCAGGTATATCATCGGGAAATACCTCAAGAAAATCTTTAACGACAAGAACATCATTAATTTTCTTCTCTTCTTTTTCAGTAACTACTACATGGGCTAGAATAGCATGACAGTAACTACTAATGAGATTTAACTATCTGCATTTCTTGTGACGACCCGGAAATTTTCGACCAAATTTAAACTTAATCTTTATATGATTTCGACACGATAAGCAAAGTCTGTAAAATTGAACCTCAAAATTTTTGAACTATTTTTATATAATCAATTACCCTTTGACTGTTCCCGACAATTCACGAACAATTGTGTGTAACTATGTATATAAATAATATATATACATATATGTATGTATATATATATATATATATATATATATATATATATATATATATGTGTGTGTGTGTGTATATAATACTTTGAATTAATAAAATACAATTAGATCATTTAATTTAAAAATGTGAAATAATATATAGAATAATTAAGTTGCTATTAAAATAAATACATAAATAAAATATGTATATATGGTTTCTAAACCTAATTAATATTATATGTATGTTACCTTATATATAAAATATATAAATATTAAATAATCAATATGTGTTATTATATATATTAGATGTTATTGAATATTACATACTTACTAATATGTAATATCAACATATTAAACTTACTTACAAGTTAAAATATAATTATTAATATTATTAATACTTTTATTAAAATAAATATTAATATTAATATCAGTATTAATAATATTATTATATATAATATATAGATATGAAATTGATATATTGAATTTGTTATAATATTATTATTACTAATATTATTGTTATTATTATTAATATCATTATTATTAATTAAATTTATTATAATTATAATATTATTAATATGTAACGACCCAACCCGTATTAAAACCGGCCCATAAAAATTTTTCCTTTTAATACGCGTTAAATAATACTTTAGGTCCCAATTGTTTTTCCATAAACATCTTTAATTACAATAGAAGGTTTAATAACCTTAAAACATTTAATACATTAGTTAATTGTCCAAACGGACATACACGACCCGACTAGTTTAGTTTCCAACAAAACCGAGCATGGTGATTTGGGACTACGCTACCCAAATCCTAATCGAGTACAAAAGCAAGATCTTCTAAGCAACATAGCCAAGATCTCTAATCCCCAAGCTTACCCGAGTCGCCAAGCATGCGAACCTAAAAAAATATCAACAACGAGAGGGTAAGCTAACGCTTAGTGAATGATAATATACTACATACATATATATGTATAAAATGGACACGCCACACAAATATCAAATACCGCATACCGAAGCATCCATGTATAAGGCAACTTCACTAAGCATACCGTACGATTTCTAAGCAACAAGCTAAAGATATCAACAAAGTATAAGTTCACCAACGACGATGTGAACAACGCCAATAAGCTACACCCGGAGGGTTAGCTACAACACAACATTACATTAATATATATAACAATATAAAACAAATAAGGTTAACCCCTTAACCCATTACCGAATACCAAACGCCACAATGAAGATTGGCCGAACTACACGAGCCTTAGTAATCCGAACCCACACGAGATTACTATCTTCGTAACATCGAGGTTGGCCGAACTACACGAGCCTTAGTAATCCGAAACTACACGAGATTACTACCTCAATAAGATGACCGAACTACACGAGTCACCATGAATCCGAACTACACGAGATTCATTTTAGATAAGATGATCGAACTACACGCGTTATCGTGAATCCGAACTACACGCGATTCACTTCTCCAACTCAACCCACGATCACGGGATTATAAAATCCACCACATCGGGGTTATCCACATCACGACAATATCAACCCTTCGCCATTTGGGGTTACAACATCCAAATCACAACCACGTGTGATAACGTACACACGAACGTGTACCTCGCCAAAGGTGGTCAACCAAAACGCACAACCGTGCCAATTGGACTCATACAAAAGTCCATCAAATCCACCCATATGTGAAGTGAGCTCTATGACCGAGAACCACTTCACCCGACCCGCACCCATCCTACACATACATATGCACATAGGATATTAACACTCACCTTGTCGCCTTGATGAATGCTTCTAAATAAACTGCAACTCGTCAATGAAAAGTACCTATTCCATTATCACAAATTCAACAACACACTTAGATTGGATTTACAAGCCAACCCAATTTGACACTTAGTGCAAATTCGACCCAAATGCACTTCCAAGTACAAACAGTGCCCAAACTAACCAATAATCACTAACACGAGTGAAAATGGTCCTAATATGCCAATTAAACCCAATCATAGGTGTTAAACGCCTATCATTCTCAAAATCGCCCATAAACCCTAATTTTAACCCATAAGGTCAAAATCTCACCATTTACAAGTTTTGACACCAAAACATGTTTAACTCAGTTTTATACTTCAACTTAATCCATTTTAAGTTTACAAACCTTATTAAATCAACAATCAGGTCATAATCCTCAACAAACCCTAATTTTGACTCTAGTCAAAATTAGTCAACCACGAAAACCCTAAAAGTCTCCAAAACACCAATAATCACTAATGCTAGTGATTATACACCATTCTCAAGTCTTAAACATGGTTAAATCATTAACCAACCCAAAATCCGCCTTTAACACTTACAAACCCGGATCTTGGTGTTAATCTCCAATTAACAACTAAATGGGTTCCATCTATGAATTATACAATCAAAAGCCTCAAATTTGAATGATGAACACGAAAATGAAATTCAGAATTAGAGCTTACCACTAGTATCACCGTGTAGCTAAGAATGAGGAGAACAAACTAGTCAACTACGCCAAAGATCAAATCCCGCTTCTTCCTTTCCAAAAATCCCTTTGAAATCAAATGGGTGTTTGAGTTTTTGAGAGGAAAATGAAATGAAAAGGGAAAAGAAATTAGGAAATGAAAGGAGTGGATGAGGTTAAAGCCTCAAATCTAGCTTACGTGAAAAGACCAAAATGCCCTTGCTTCTCATTTAATATTACAAAAATCCGGTGCCAGTTCGTGCAGTATGCCGCGCCGCGGCATTAATGGTCGCGCTGCGACCTTTGCCTGAGTCTGATGCCTTCTTTACCACACTTTCTGATCTGATTTCTAGGTGATTGCCGCACCGCGGCCCCATTTGTCGCGCCGCGATGTTCCACGTGATCTGAGTCATTTTCTCCTCACACAAGACTTAACACTAGAAAATGTCCCGAACCCTTCATACGCCTATCGTACATACCCAATTCACCTATAAATCATGTACGGGGAAAACGGGATGTTACAACTCTCCCCCACTTAGATTCGATCACGTCCTAGTGATCCTAGTCACGAACCCAACGGACCCACACTCAATGGTCCTCGAACATGTATTCTGAACCAACTTCTACCACAATTTCACTAACCCGAAGGTTAATCTAATGACAAATTATACACTTGATCGCATCCCGAGACGTACAATACACGCAACAACGGAAGTCTACAACGATCCCTTAGACAATTCTTCTCAAAGAGTTACCCTTAACAGCTAAATCGTCACCCGCGATTTATCAAATTCCATAATTCCGAGCACTAGCTCTAACTCAATCCCTCACATCGGGAAAACTCAACCAATTACGTACCGAGATTTCAACTCCTAGCGTACCATACCAAGTACATCGCTAGTAACAACCACAAACCAAGACAAGGTCAACCATCAACCGACGAAGACCGAAATAAAGCGAATCCTTATGGATTACACTTAATACTAAACATCCCTTGTAGTGCGCAATACAACCAATACGCAACTATCGTAACATCATAACAAACGGTTAAGACCGATAACGCCCAAACGACTATGGCAACGCTAATCCAAAGGTGTACCAAATCGACTATTGTCACACCCGTAACAACATGTGAGCTAAACACGGCTATCACATCACTAATCAGACAACACGGTCCTCACGACCCCACCATCGGCGTATAAAACAACCGATAGTTCACACAACATGGTCCTTACGACCCCACCATTGGTGTATCAAACAACCAATAGATTACACGACATGAAGGCTGGCCGAAAACATACGCGCCTTAGTGAATCCGAACTACACGCGACTCACTACGTTCACCACAACAACACTCGGGATTGGCCGAACTACACGCGCCTTAGTGAATCCAAACTACATGATGTGATGACCCGGGAATTTCCGACCAAATTTAAACCTAAATCTTATTTGGTTTCGACACGATAAGCAAAGTCTGTATTGATGAAATCTCAAAACCTTTGAACTGTGTTCATGTATACATTTGACCTTTGACTAATCCCGACGATTCACGAACAATTGTTTGTAAATAAATATGTGTATATATAAATGTATGTATATATAATAATTTGAAGTTATAAAATGGATAATAGAATTAAATATATAAAATCGGATACAAGATAATTAAATGTAAATTTAAAATGAATCTATATATATAAATATATATGATTTCTATGAATAATTGATATTATATGTATATTGTAATATATATAATAAATAAAGATTATCAAATTATATATGATTAATAAATGTTAAATATTACATAATTAATAATATATAATACAAGTTAAGAATATAGTTATCATAATAATTTTCATTATTTATTATTAATACAATACTAATATCAATATCAATATTAGTTGTATGTATATATTGTAATGGTAATCAGTTATTATGATTGTAGTATAATTATTAAAAGTATAATTATTATTAAGAATTATAAACATTATGATTAATGTTATCATTGTTAATGTCACTAATATATTATAATGAGTAGTAAAATTTTAATTAAGATTATTATTATTTATAATTGTCATTATCATTAAAATTATTATTATCATGAATATTCTTAGTAAATAATACAATTTATTATATGTATCATTAATAATGTTATTATTATTATCATTAGTATTGTTATTATTGTGATTATTATTATTATGATTACTAAAAATTTTCAATATTTTATCTATTTACATGTATCATTATTTTTATAATATTAATATTATTATTATTAAACACTATTATTATTTATTATTTATATTTATATCATTACTAATATACTTATATTTATTAATTAATAAAAATTAATGATTGATAAAACCCTACAGATACAATCCGTGGAAGATCATCTCAACTTTTAAAAATTTGGTTTCTTGTCTAAAATTCTTACATATCAATATTATAAGTACGAGTTGTTTCCTTTCACTATCAACTTTACATTTTTTTTATTTCTATTCTTTATTCTGATTTATTAATATGTCGACTACCATCTGCATCTAATAATTAATTGGTTCTGTAATATTGATTACCTAATTCAGTTTTTTTTCGTTTACTTTATCAATTAAGAACCACTTCATTCGTTAGTTGATTGGAAATTAAACAGAACCCCCATTAAAAAGAGCTCGACACCCTGTTCATCTTTAAATTTTTGATAACTCGAATTCGAAATCAAACTCAAAAACTAACAATGCAGTTTGGTTAGAATTTATTCACTCAAACTTTCTACAAAGTATGAATTTCCAATTTTTCAAAACGAATCCAAATTCGTGAGTCAAAGTTTTGAATTGAAAAAGCCAACAATTGTTCTTTATTAAAATTCGAACTTGTTTTAGTATCTCCAGTCAAATTAATGATTTGGAAAGTTTCTTGGGCAATTTGAAATGTATTTCATGTTGTGATTATAACCTGAAATGTTCTACTTTTTAAAATCAAATAAATTTTTTTTTATATATGCTGCGTCGAGCAGCTTCTTTTATTCTTCTTTATTTTTTTTTCATTTACTAATTGATACAAACACTCTACATGAACTGATTTTGTTTCGTTTGAAAGTCTTCGAATCAACTCGTTTGAGGTATGGTTGTGATTGATTTGCTTTGATCAATTGTTGAAGATGAATATGGAAGCAAGGTTATACGCGTTATAAACAATTAGAGGGGATATAATCTCAGATAAAATAAATTGGATGAATGGTTGGGTGTTGGAGGTGTGAACGAGAGGTCTCGGGTTCGAGTCCCGGGAATGGAATAATTTTTTTAAAAAAAGGCCTTGGAGGTAGTTTTCATTACCATTATTATTCTTATTATTCTTATTATTATTATTATTATTATTATTATTATTATTATTATTATTATTATTATTATTATTATTATTATTATTATTATTATTATTATGATTGTTATTATAAGTGATATTGTTATGCTCATAATTATTATCGTTATTATTATGATTGTTATTATTATTGTTATTAGTAGTATTATAGTTATTATTATCAATATTATTACTAGTAAAAGTATTAGTTACAATTTGTTTTTACTATCATGATTATAATTACAATTAGGATTATTATTATTAATAATACTAATATTATTATTACTAGCATGTATTATTATTTAGCATTATTGTTATTATTATCATTTTAGTTATTATTATGTAACATCATTAAGTATTAATAGTATTATTATTATTATCCTTGATATATGTATGATTATTATGAACATGATTATTATTATTATTGTTATTACGAAAATAACACAAAATATTATTATTATCATTAATATCAGTATTATTACCTTTATCATTAATACTAGAAATATCATTAATTTTTAAATCTATCATTTTAATAAAACTAGTATTTTTTTATTAAGAATATTATTAGTAGTATCATTATTACTATTATTAACATTATAAGAATCATTAAAATTAACATTTTACATAAAAATTTCCTCATTATTATTATTATCAAATTTAATAGTATAATTACCCTTACTTAATATTTTCATAAAGTTAACTAACAAATGATATTTATATAACAATATACTTAATACACATCATAAAACTATATTAATATCTTAATTATTAATATATATATATATATATATATATATATATATATATATATATATATATATATATATATATATATATATATATATATATATATATAAAATAAATATACTTAATAAGATATATAGTCTATTAATATCAAAATTATATCACCAATAATAATGTATATATTTGTATGATTACAAGGATACGTTTTAATATATAAACAAATGGTATAGGTTCGTGAATCCGAGGCCAACCCTGTGTTGTTAAATATATTCATATGTATTTTTACTACAAAATACATTAGGTGAGTTTCATTATTCCCTTTTTAAATATTTTTGCAATATATATTTTTGGGACTGAGAATACATGCGCTGCTTTTATAAATGCTTTACGAAATAGACACAAGTGATCGAAACTACATTCTATGGTTAGATTATCAAATCGAATATCACCCTATATAGTCTGGTAATCTAAGAATTAGGGAACAGAAACCCTAATTGACGCGAACTCTAAAGATAGATCTATTAGGCCCAACAAGCCCCATCCAAAGTACCGGATGCTTTAGTACTTCGAAATTTATATCATGTCCGAAGGAGGATCCCGGAATGATGGGGATATTCTTATATACAAATTGTGAATGTCGGTTACCAGGTGTTCAATCCATATGAATGATATTTTTGTCTCTATGCACGGGACGTATGTTTATGAGAAATGGAAATATGAAATCTTGTGGTCTATTAAAATTATGAAATGATTATTTATGTTAAACTAATGAACTCACCAACCTTTTGGTTGACACTTTAAAGCATGTTTATTCTCAGGTACGAAAGAAATCTTCTGCTGTACAATTGCTCATTTTAGAAATATTATTTGGAGTCATTCATGGTCTATTTCAAAAGACGTTACATTCGAGTCGATGAGTTTATCAAGATTATTATTTAATTAATTATAGTAAAATATGTTATGAAATGGTATGCATGTCGTCAACTCTAGATGTAATGAAAGATTGTCTTTTCAAAGCGAATGCAATGTTTGTAAAATGTATCATATAGAGGTCAAGTACCTCGCGATGTAATCAACTGTTGGGAATCGTTTATAATCGATATGGATTTCGTCCGGATGGATTAGGACGGGTCTCTACAGTTGGTATCAGAGCGGTTGTCTTAGCAAACCATGTCTGCATTAGTGTGTCTAACTGATAAGTCGTTAGGATGCATTAGTGAGTCTGGACTTCGACCGTGTCTGCATGTCAAAAGTTTTGCTTATCATTTTATGTCAAAAATTATCTGCTTATCATTCTTAGAGAATCACTTGCTTATCATTCTTAGTCTCGACACGTTTTACTGCATTGACTGCATGAATAGTGTATAGACAAAATTCATATCTTAGTGTATCTGCTACTTCATATCTTAGCGTATCTGTTACTGTAACTTTGCCTGAAAACTTCCGTATATTCCTCCGTAACTTATGGGATTTTAGTATTATATATGCATATGTAAATTGTAGCGACCCCGACAAATCGTCAAATGACGGCGTCATCTACGTATGGTCCCATTACATGGTCGTAAGTCTTTATAACAAAGTTTGACCGAAAAGTATGTCGCATTCATTTCATAAATAAGGGTGTTTCAAAGTTTACAAAAGTAGTTTCCATAACTAGTACATAACAATGTTTAAAGTTTGTATGAAACACGTGCGACACGATTAAAAGTAGTCAAAAAGACGCTCCACGTATGCAAGTATACTCGACATCCAATGCAAGTATCAAATAGTATGAGCGGAAGCATGTATCACCTAAGTTCAAGGACCTGAGAAAAACATAGAGAATCTGTCAACGAAAACGTTGGTGAAATCATAGGTTTAAATAAGTAAATGAGTAATAGTAAGTTGAACCACAAGATTTGCAACATCGATAAAGCCATAGTACATTCTAAAAGTTAATATTCACGAGCACCCAATTATCAAAGCTTAACGTTCCATCCGTTGAATACCCCATCAATTATTGCTAGAACAACACTGTTCCCGAAAATATATTTCATTCGTAAACGGTAGCGAACCGTTTGAATGAGGGTTTGTCAAACCCATATGGCCATATAACATAAGTTCTCGCTTACACCATCTGATGTAACTAATGATAATCGGATTGAGGATTTTCGTTCTAAACTCGTATGTAGAATGTTTGTTTTCCCGTTCTTGTGTTCACTTAGTTCAAAAGAATCGTTTATGTTTTCTCATCCCAAAAGTAAGTTTAAAAGAGTAAAAGTGGGACTATGATCTCACCTTGTATGCACGAACCAAAAAGTACTTCCACAAGTAACGTGTGCAAAGAACAATGCTAGTCTTGACCTAAACAAATAGGTTGTATCAATAACGATAGTCACGAAGGGTCAAAGATGTTCAATTAGTCCTATGGCTCGTTACGACTCGATTATGTAGCATGTGAATCAAATTGTCACGTTTCATGCAAGATACAAGTATAAAAGCATGTTAGAACGATTGCACAACCATTTGGTTAAGTTTGATTAAAAGTCAACTTGGTCGGGTCAAAGTCAACGAAAAAGTCAACATGTTCGGGTCGGGTCCCGAACTATTTTTCTGAGGTTTTTAATCATATATGAGCATGTTAGAACAAGTTTCATGTGAATCGGAGGTCTAGAACGTGCCAAACATTTTTCACATTTGGGACAAGGAGGTCAGAACCTGGCCCCCTTATATGTCGCGCCGCGACAGGAAGGGGCCGCGCCGCGGCAAAAGCCGGGTGCTGGTGCCTGGCCAGTCCCAAATGTTCAAGTCTCAATCCAAAACCTTTTTGTGCATAAAACACAAACCGCTAACTCTTAGAACTCGCACCTTATATCGTTGGAAAGGTATTTTGACGAGTAAAACAACTAAACACATATCATCAATCAAACTTCCACTTGCAACAAACAAAAAACCGCAATTAATGTTCCTCATTCAATGCATACAAGTCATAAATGCAATTTAATGATTTGGCAACCAAATTACATGAACGATATGCCGTTTCGAAGGTAATTAAGCATACAACACAACCTAACACTTACAATTAACATTATCAAGCATTTAATGCATCAAGATTCAATTTACTTCTATCAAACCCTAACCCAAAATCACAAATTCAACAATCATGATTATGAAACTAATCCATGTCAACCTACATACCAATTTGAAGCTAGTGATGTTAGGAACACAATTAAAACATGAACTTTCATCATTCAACAACATATGAACACCTAAAACTCAAGATTAAGCAAGCATTCTTTCAATATGAACTAGTTACACCAAAATATCAAGAACGAGCATACAAATCACATAATTATACTAGACTTGAGCCATAGACACTAATTAACAACCTTTTAATTCAAAAATCTCAAGAACACATAAAATTAGTGGTTTTAGAAAGTTACCCTAATTTGATGAGGTCGGTATGGAATCGAAGAGGAGATCACGAGGAGTTCAAATATGTAATTTGTTTGGCAAGATGACCGCTAGCTCGATTTTGGATGATGAATCTTTGTATGGAAGTTGAGAGAAAAGTTGAAGTAGTAAGAGTGAAAGAGATGAGATTGAATGGATGAGGATGAGGGTTGACTCTTTGACCTAGTCAAAAGTTTCAACCCTTGGCAAGTTTGGTCCCTCAACTTTAAACCGGGTGCGGGAATTACCTAAACGAGATAATTCAACGCATATTAACGGGATGTGTTATAAACATATAACGGAACTTAAATAGTTAAACGGAAAAGTAAACGGAAAAAGGCGGGATGTTACATTACCTACACCTTAAAAGAAATTTCGTCCCGAAATTTAGGTAGGCGTAGTAGTCGTTGTTCCTTCCTCGGAATCTGACGTTTCCGGAACCGGAAATAGATGAGGGTGTTTCTTTCGCATTTGATCTTCTCTTTCCCAAGTAAACTCGGGTCCTCTTTTGGTGTTCCAACGAACCTTAACAATCGGGATCCGGCTTTGTTTTAATTCCTTCTCGACGTAGTCCACAATTTCAACAGGTTCCTCCACAAAATGAAGTTTGTCATTAATAGTAAGCTCCTCGAGAGGAACGACGATATCGGGCTCGGCAAGACATTTCTTCAAGTTAGATACATGAAAAGTAGGATGGACGGAGCTTAGTTGAGGCGGAAGATCCAAACGATACGCAACGGTTCCAACACGTTCTAAGATTTCGAAAGGGCCAACGTACCGCGGATTTAGTTTCCCACGTTTCCCAAAACGGATGACACCTTTCCAAGGTGCGACTTTTAACATGACGCGGTCACCGACTTGAAATTCGAGGTCTTTGCGTCTTTTGTCGGTATAGCATTTTTGACGACTCCGGGCCGTCCGAAGCCTATCTCGGATTTGAAGAATCTTCTCGGTGGTTTCGTGAATGAGGTCGGGCCCGGAAATTTGCACGTCACCCACTTCGGCCCAACAAAGAGGAGAGCGACATTTTCGACCATATAACGCTTCAAAAGGTGCGGCCTTAATACTCGCGTGATAACTATTATTGTAAGAGAATTCGGCGAGAGGTAAGTGATTGTCCCAAGCTTTTCCAAAATCAATAACGCAGGCTCGTAACATATCCTCTAAGGTTTGTATTGTACGTTCACTTTGCCCATCGGTTTGGGGATGATATGCGGTGCTCATGTCCAAACGCGTTCCCAGCGCTTCTTGTAACGTACGCCAAAATCTAGAAACGAAGCGACCATCTCGGTCAGAGATAATCGATAAAGGTACACCGTGTCGGGCTACAATCTCCTTAATGTATAGTCGTGCAAGTTTCTCCATTTTGTCGGTCTCTTTCATGGCGAGAAAGTGCGCGGATTTGGTGAGGCGATCGACAATGACCCAAATAGTATCATAACCGCCTGACGTTTTTGGTAGTTTGGTGATAAAATCCACCGTGATCCTTTCCCACTTCCATTGCGGGATCTCGGGTTGTTGAAGTAACCCATACGGTCTTTGGTGTTCGGCTTTGACTTTAGCGCAAGTCAAACATTTGGCAACGTAAGTAGCGACTTCCTTTTTGATGTTCGGCCACCAATATCGTTCTTTAAGGTCGTGGTACATCTTATTGGCGCCGGGATGAATCGAGTATCGCGATTTGTGGGCTTCGTCTAGGATGAGGTTTCGTAAGTCGCCGTATCTAGGCACCCAAATTCTTCCGGCGTAATATCGAAGTCCGGTCTCCTTAACTTCGAATCGGGAGACGAGAATGTTTAAAAGTTCGCGTGCGATGTTGTTGTCCTTAAGAGCTTCATCTTGGGCTACCCGAATTTGGCTATTAAGGTTGGAGTGGATGGTGATATTCAAAGCTCGGACACGAAGAGGCACCGCTCTTTCCTTTCGACTTAAGGCATCGGCCACTACATTTGCCTTCCCGGGGTGGTAACGAAGCTCGCAATTATAATCGTTCAAGGTCTCAATCCACCTTCGTTGTCTCATGTTTAGTTGCTTTTGATCGAAGATATGTTGGAGACTTTTGTGATCGGTAAAGATGGTACTTTTGGTACCAAGAAGACGATGTCTCCATAACTTAAGTGCAAAGATGACGGCACCGAGTTCAAGATCATGTGTCGTGTAGTTTCGTTCGTGGACTTTGAGTTGTCGAGAGGCATAAGCAATGACTTTCTTTCGTTGCATTAATACGCATCCATAACCGTTTTTCGAGGCATCACAATATACAACAAAATCATCATTGCCTTCGGGAAGTGACAAGATAGGAGCGGTGGTTAGCTTAGTTTTCAAGATTTGAAAAGCGGTTTCTTGTTCGGATGTCCAAACGAATTTTCGTTCCTTGTGAGTTAACGCGGTTAGAGGGCGAGCGATTAAGGAGAAATCCTTGATGAATTTACGATAGTATCCGGCGAGACCCAAGAATTGACGAATTTGAGTAGGAGTAGTAGGAGTCTCCCATTTACTAATGGCTTCGATTTTCGTGGGATCGACTTTAATGCCTTGATCACTTACAACATGACCGAGGAATTGAACTTCTTTCAACCAAAATTCACACTTGGAGAACTTGGCATAGAGTTGTTCTTTTCTCAAGAGTTCAAGCACGAGTCGGAGATGTTCTTTGTGTTCCTCTTCGTTTTTAGAATAGATCAAAATATCATCGATGAACACGATAACGAATTTGTCGAGGTAAGGTTTGCACACGCGGTTCATGAGATCCATGAACACCGCCGGTGCGTTAGTGAGACCGAAAGGCATGACAAGGAACTCATAACTACCATAACGAGTCCGGAAAGCGGTTTTGGAGACATCTTCCCCCTTAACCCTTAGTTGATGATAACCCGAACGGAGATCGATTTTTGAATATACACGAGAACCTTGTAGTTGATCAAAGAGGTCATCGATGCGAGGAAGAGGATATCGGTTCTTAACCGTTAATTTGTTTAGTTCACGATAATCAATGCACATTCGTAGGGATCCGTCTTTCTTCTTGACGAACAAAATCGGAGCGCCCCATGGTGAATGGCTAGGTTGAATGAAACCACCGTCAAGTAACTCTTGGATTTGACTTTGTAATTCTTGTAATTCGGATGGAGCGAGTCTATACGGTGCACGCGCTACGGGTGCGGCTCCTGGAATAAGATCGATTTGAAATTCAACCGGTCGATGAGGTGGAAGACCCGGTAATTCGTCGGGAAATACATCGGAAAAGTCACTAACAATTGGCACATCTTCGATGCGCTTTTCGTCGGCCTCGACTTTCTTAACGTGAGCAAGAATCGCGAAACAACCCTTGCGAAGTAGCTTTCGAACTTTAAGGCACGAAACGAGATTGAGTCCGGTGCAATTTTTGTCGCCATAGACAATCAATGGTTCACCATTCTCGATAGGAATTCGAATTGCGTGAAGATCGCAAAGAATGTGAGATTTATTTTTGACCATCCAATTCATACCGATTATTACATCAAAACTCCCTAATTCCATGGGTACCAAGTCAATTTCAAATTCCTTACCCAAAATGTTCAAAGTACACCCCCGGTAACATGTGTCGGCACTTAAGAGTTTTCCGTCGGCCACTTCGATAGAATAAGTAGTATCTAAGGGGTGTGGTGGAGTGCAAAGAGTAGGAGCCAAAGTCTTAGACACAAAACATTTATCGGCACCCGAATCGAATAAACAAGTAACATAAGTGTTGTTGAGAAGAAACGTACCCGTGACTAGTTCATTGTCATCTCGGGCTTCCTCGGTGTTAATGTTAAAGGCTCAGCCTCGGTTGTTGGGGTTGGTTTTCTTTTTCGGGCATTCGTTCTTATAATGGCCCGTTTGGCCACATTCGTAACAAGTGACCGTTTTTGGAGGATTGGGCCCCTTTCGAGCAACGGGAGCGGTGCTTGTGCAATTGTTGGCCCTATGACCAACTCCTTGGCAACGGTGACAAATTAGCTTGTTACATTCGCCGTAATGATATTTGTGGCACTTGTTGCACAAAGGTAAGCTTCCGACATAACCCTTCTTGCCGTCGTTGTTGAAGGGCTTTTTGGTGAAGGTGTTGTTGTTGTAGTTGGTTGATGGAGTGGCTTCCCATTTCCTTTTGTTGCCACCCGACTTGTCCTCGGCCTTAGGAGCCGGCACTACGATTTTGTCAACCGTTTCGATTAATTGACGAGCCATGTTCATAGCGGCTTGATGAGTAGCGGGTTTGGATGACATCACCCCTTGTTTGATGCTTTTTGGAAGACCGAGCATGTAGAGCTCAATCCTTTGAGATTCGGGGTTGACAAGATTAGGACACATCAAGGATAGTTCGGCGAAGCGTTGATTATAAGCTTTAAGATCGTTTCCGACCGCTTTCAAAGCTCTTAGTTCTTCCTCGAGCTTTCGGGTTTCTTCGCGCGGAAAGTATTCGACAATCATCTTTTCCTTCAAATCGGCCCAAGAGAGGGCATGAGCTTCATCGGTACCCACCGATTGAACATAGGTGTTCCACCAGGTGAGAGCAACACCGGAGAACGTGTGGGTGGAGTATTTGACCTTGTCTTGATCCCGACAACCGCTTATGCTAAAGACGGCCTCGGTTTGTTCAAACCAACGAGTAAGCACAACCGGTCCACCGGTTCCATCATAAGTGTGAGGTTTGCACCCCATGAAAGCTTTGTAGGAGCATCCCTCGTTTGAGTTACCGGCCCCATTGTTGTTGTTGTTGTTGTTGTGGTTGTTGTTATTGTTATTGTTGTTGGAAGAGTGACCGGCCATGGCCGCATCTACGGCGGTAGCTATCATCCGTTCGAGAGCTTGTTCGGGAGTTTCGTTGCGGCGTACGCGACGAGGAGCCATTGTTCCTTCAAAACAAAAGAATACCGTTGGTTAGTATTCTAAATAATACTAACCGTGATATGGGATAAAGATAGAGAGAAAATTATCCTTGACCCGCCTTAAATTCTTTATGTCATAATGTCGGTGTGTTCATATGAGTCACCGTAATATAATTTCCGGGAATTATATTACCCTAATTCATATGTGCATTCGACATTACATCATATAGTCAAGGTGGCGTGTCAATTAAATTATACAACGCAAGATTTAGATAGGATAAGAGTAGATATGAGTAAGAGAGTTCGAGTATAAATGCACAAATAGTCAAGTAATTCCTACGTCAAGTCTATATGCCGGTTGTAGTCTAGACTCACCAATGTACCCTAAGACTCGGGGTTGACACCAATGAACTCTAAATCCATACAACCAAGGCTCTAATACCACTTGTAGCGACCCCGACAAATCGTCAAATGACGGCGTCATCTACGTATGGTCCCATTACATGGTCGTAAGTCTTTATAACAAAGTTTGACCGAAAAGTATGTCGCATTCATTTCATAAATAAGGGTGTTTCAAAGTTTACAAAAGTAGTTTCCATAACTAGTACATAACAATGTTTAAAGTTTGTATGAAACACGTGCGACACGATTAAAAGTAGTCAAAAAGACGCTCCACGTATGCAAGTATACTCGACATCCAATGCAAGTATCAAATAGTATGAGCGGAAGCATGTATCACCTAAGTTCAAGGACCTGAGAAAAACATAGAGAATCTGTCAACGAAAACGTTGGTGAAATCATAGGTTTAAATAAGTAAATGAGTAATAGTAAGTTGAACCACAAGATTTGCAACATCGATAAAGCCATAGTACATTCTAAAAGTTAATATTCACGAGCACCCAATTATCAAAGCTTAACGTTCCGTCCGTTGAATACCCCATCAATTAGTGCTAGAACAACACTGTTCCCGAAAATATATTTCATTCGTAAACGGTAGCGAACCGTTTGAATGAGGGTTTGTCAAACCCATATGGCCATATAACATAAGTTCTCGCTTACACCATCTGATGTAACTAATGATAATCGGATTGAGGATTTTCGTTCTAAACTCGTATGTAGAATGTTTGTTTTCCCGTTCTTGTGTTCACTTAGTTCAAAAGAATCGTTTATGTTTTCTCATCCCAAAAGTAAGTTTAAAAGAGTAAAAGTGGGACTATGATCTCACCTTGTATGCACGAACCAAAAAGTACTTCGACAAGTAACGTGTGCAAAGAACAATGCTAGTCTTGACCTAAACAAATAGGTTGTATCAATAACGATAGTCACGAAGGGTCAAAGATGTTCAATTAGTCCTATGGCTCGTTACGACTCGATTATGTAGCATGTGAATCAAATTGTCACGTTTCATGCAAGATACAAGTATAAAAGCATGTTAGAACGATTGCACAACCATTAGGTTAAGTTTGATTAAAAGTCAACTTGGTCGGGTCAAAGTCAACGAAAAAGTCAACATGTTCGGGTCGGGTCCCGAACTATTTTTCTGAGGTTTTTAATCATATATGAGCATGTTAGAACAAGTTTCATGTGAATCGGAGGTCTAGAACGTGCCAAACATTTTTCACATTTGGGACAAGGAGGTCAGAACCTGGCCCCCTTATATGTCGCGCCGCGACAGGAAGGGGCCGCGCCGCGGCAAAAGCCGGGTGCTGGTGCCTGGCCAGTCCCAAATGTTCAAGTCTCAATCCAAAACCTTTTTGTGCATAAAACACAAACCGCTAACTCTTAGAACTCGCACCTTATATCGTTGGAAAGGTATTTTGACGAGTAAAACAACTAAACACATATCATCAATCAAACTTCCACTTGCAACAAACAAAAAACCGCAATTAATGTTCCTCATTCAATGCATACAAGTCATAAATGCAATTTAATGATTTGGCAACCAAATTACATGAACGATATGCCGTTTCGAAGGTAATTAAGCATACAACACAACCTAACACTTACAATTAACATTATCAAGCATTTAATGCATCAAGATTCAATTTACTTCTATCAAACCCTAACCCAAAATCACAAATTCAACAATCATGATTATGAAACTAATCCATGTCAACCTACATACCAATTTGAAGCTAGTGATGTTAGGAACACAATTAAAACATGAACTTTCATCATTCAACAACATATGAACACCTAAAACTCAAGATTAAGCAAGAATTCTTTCAATATGAACTAGTTACACCAAAATAGCAAGAACGAGCATACAAATCACATAATTATACTAGACTTGAGCCATAGACACTAATTAACAACCTTTTAATTCAAAAATCTCAAGAACACATAAAATTAGTGGTTTTAGAAAGTTACCCTAATTTGATGAGGTCGGTATGGAATCGAAGAGGAGATCACGAGGAGTTCAAATATGTAATTTGTTTGGCAAGATGACCGCTAGCTCGATTTTGGATGATGAATCTTTGTATGGAAGTTGAGAGAAAAGTTGAAGTAGTAAGAGTGAAAGAGATGAGATTGAATGGATGAGGATGAGGGTTGACTCTTTGACCTAGTCAAAAGTTTCAACCCTTGGCAAGTTTGGTCCCTCAACTTTAAACCGGGTGCGGGAATTACCTAAACGAGATAATTCAACGCATATTAACGGGATGTGTTATAAACATATAACGGAACTTAAATAGTTAAACGGAAAAGTAAACGGAAAAAGGCGGGATGTTACATAAATTATGTATAGCAGGGTACTAATCTACATCCTATAATCTATTTCTTATCGAAAATCCTTCATCTGATCGTACGAGATGAATCCTGCAACCAGTTCGAGTCCCTAAGATTCCGATAGCTATTCCGATAGTTATTCCGATAGCTATTCCGACATAGATGTTCACCTAAGCTCCGAAAACAGCATCATCTGCATGAATCAACCAATCAGCCATTATCAATTCATCAGATGGGTTCGTAGTCGAATTAATTAATGGAAACACGCAGAAGGCAATACCTTCCACCAACCGAATTCACCTCTTGACAATGAACTTGAAGCGTTTACCGGCGAACTTGTTCGAGACACCATTTTCAGTCTCATTTCCAGGGTAACTCGACAAGATTATATTCTATCCATAATTCTGATCCTTATTCATACGCTCGTTCCGACCGACAATCATCCTGGAGTAATAAGTCAACAAACTTCGCGCTCGAAAAATAAATTTGGAGAATATGGTGCAAAATTTACCAGCTTCATCAACATCACCGGCACCAACAGTACCATCAGTAACATCACCAGTACCATCAACAATCCATGCCTCAACATCTCATTCTGTACCTCGAGTATAATCATCGTTCTACATATCGTTCTACATCAATTATCTTCATTCTTCATAACAATCAAGTAATCTCTAATGTTTTAGAGATTATGTATTCTAGTTCTAACGGTAAATCAAATGAGATTAATATCATATTAACGCATTAAATCCATGATTACATCTGAAGAAAATATATATGTAAGTATATTTTCATAAAGATTGTAACTAAAAAAAAAAAAATTCTTTCGTGCAAACTGTTAATAGTGAAAATATTTTAACGGGTAGGTAATACCCGAGGAATATTTAGTTTCACATTAATAAGTTACACTGTACATTCTTTCAATCTGATTCAACAGATATTTCCTATCCTACTTACATCCACAGATATATGAATTCGTTCATCACAGAATAACCATTTCCATTCAAATTTCATATTTGGATTTGGACCTATCAGAATCCAACAAGTGGCATAATGAAGAAAACATTGGAAAAATAAAATTTGTTAGAAACAAACAATTTAACTATGAGAAGAATTTTGCTAAGAATCCACGCTAACTGTTCCTAGCTAACTGTTCCTAGCTAACTGGTTACATTTTATTTATCGCAATTTAATTATCGCAAATTACATTCTCGCAATTTACATTCTCGCAATTTTATTTATCGTCATTTAATTTCTGTTATTTATTTTACGCACTTTATTTATCGTCATTCTGTTATTTACGCATTTTAAATAACGGGACAAGAATACAATGTTTTGACATATCATATCGACCCATCTATATATATATAGTTTGAGTTGTGATCGAGTCTGAGACATGTACACGGGTTACGATACGTATTAATTAATTCAACTATTATATATTAAGTTATATATGAATTATTGGACTGTTAACTGTGGAGTATCGACTGTGGACTAAAGACATTGGACGATTAAAATGAATTAAAATATTGATTATAATATATGAAACTAAATAATTCTTCAAGTTTGCCACTTGATTTCATCTTAAACCTCATTTGTAGATTAACGATTACAATCTGCGTTCAAACCTTTCGTAATTCTTGAAAACACCTCAATCGAGAGGATGAACCAACCGCACTGCATCTACGGAAGAAAAGTTTTATGCATATAGTTATGTACCTGAAAACACTCAGAACCTGAGTAAACGTATAACACATATCTGTGCTAGTTTCTTTAGCATTGTTATTACCGAAAATAAGTTTACAAACTCTCTCCAAATTAGCCAATTTTGTCACAGCTTCAGCAAATCAACTCCGACTTCCATTCGAATTAGCCTTATTATAACCTCGATATATAAGTTTGCCTGTCGTCATCGTGACCGGGGAACCGTTTATATTCTATCACATTAGCAGTAAACTTGCCAACAACTTCATTACTCATTAGCTTAAGTCTCTACGAAGAACCATTATATCTGTTCATTAAAACCCTATCATGTACTCATCTGTATTTGTGACGGTGATTGCCCAATCAATTATTGAGAATCAGCAATCAGCATTTCGAATCTTGCAGCGTTTCTACATCAACAGTTATATGTAAACACTTAACATTTATCTCCTAGAATTATGTACTACAATTCTGAAAATCTGAAAAGCAACCAGCCTACAAATCAATATTTTGAACTTTGAAAAAGCTGAATGAAGCAGCAGAAACCGTAGACAATCGTAAATGACCTTAATCATCGGAAGTTTGATGATAAACAATAGTATGTTGGAAAAGCTCAGAAAATTTGAAACTGGAGAACGGATTAAGCTAACCACGAAGGAGACCAAGGACAAATACAAGGACCATACCATATATTCGAAGAATCCAGGTGATTCTGGATCCGATGAAACCTTCAACGAATATCTTGCTCCGTACTCATGATAGAATCTTGCATAAAATCTTTCTTCATCAACCATTGAACTTAGAAATTCCAAAATATCATCATCAATATCTTCGATATTTTTGAGGATATTTTCATAAATATTCTCGTCCGAAATTATATACCTCTTCGTGCTTTTTGTGTATCATTATATTGGAAACATTCAATAGAAAATTTAGTATCGAAAAGGAGATTATGCGAAACTATGAAGAAAGCCGTGGACAAATCACAAAGAATAAGTTTGACTTCAAAGAATCCAAATGATTCAATACCTGCTGAAGTCTTTAGCGAATATCTTGCCCCTTACTCTAAACTCTTGCGGACAATACTCTTCATCATCCTCTGATCTTAGAAATTCCAAGATATCATCGTATCTTTCATTATAAATATCCTCCATATTTCTGAAGATATTTTCATAACTATTCTTATCTAAATCATTAATCTATTAGTGCTATCAGTGTTACATCATATAGAAAATGTTAGTTTCTATATTCTGTAAACTTTCGAGCTTAAAATATGAATGTTGTTGAAGTAATGTTGGGAACTGATGCATGAGTTAGTATAATATAATGACACTTGATCAACGTGATTATATTACAGTAAGTCATGCTGAGTTCTAATGGGACATGATGGTTCACAGTAGATCATACCACCATCATGTGTCATGTTACATAACTCTTTCATTCTAATTAACTTCTGAACATATCAAGAAAGTATATTCTTGATAACTCTATTCTCAATGATTCTGGTAATTTGACGAATCAAATCGTGCTATTACGTTCTTTCTTGATTATAACATTAAATTCAATCGAAACTCCATACTTATAAATTCTAGACCATTACTCGTTTTACTAGAGATCGAGAGGAGATTAAAAAGACGAAGAGCTCCGAAACATAAAGGAAGATATAAAACTCGACAACAACACTGAAATTACAATAATTAAAAATTAAAACATCACGACAATTAAAAATTAAAAGATTACAATCAAACTACTCGTCGTCGTTAATTGTCATCTACAAAGTAGCGTTCACCAGTCATTTCACCATCCGTAAGGTATTCTGGAGACATCGGTATTTCTCTTGATGCTTCAACTGCTGCTTCAGCTGATTCATCGAGGTAACGATAACCCAACGTCTCTTCATCTTCAAGAACCGCATACAAAGAAATGCGTTTACCGCGATCTTTCGTGGTATCTTTTATAAAGTACCATTGATCATCGGTACACAGAAAACTTGCCCTACAATCCGCATCATAATCGTCTTTATAAAAGAACACAAACGTGAATTCACACGGAACTTTTTCCTTCAGAAAGGATAGCAAGTCTTGTAAACCAACATCACGAATGTCGATATCTTCAAACGAAATACTGTCGCCCCACTTATACTCCTTCATTTGATTACGGAAATCACCTCTGTAATGAACATCGAATGAAACAATCATTGGGGGAAGTGTTAACATTTTGCAGTTTGGGAGTGTTTGATTTTGATTTTTAGAAAGGTGGAAATATAAAAGAAATATATATTTGAGTGTATAAAATGAAGTATATGGTTGGTATTTATATAGTGTAAAGGTGACCGTTGGGATAGCCATTGCAAATTTTTTTTTTTTTTTACTAACGGCTAAAAATTTGGGCAAGTTTTTGGGCGAAGGTGGACGATGCCCGTTGGGACCTCTCTCATGATAGTTTCATTCGTGCTCTTCGAATAATCGAATTCTTTTATCTGTATTATTCTGTAATGATGAAAACTCTATTTATCAGCTCATATTCGTCAAGAAAACATATTTATTGTTAGCCATGATGACCTCACTCAAATTTCGGGACGAAATTTCTTTAACGGGTAGGTACTGTGATGACCCGGGAATTTACGACCAAATTTAAACCTAAATCTTATTTGGTTTCGACACGATAAGCAAAGTCTATATTGATGAAGTCTCAAAACCTTTGAACTGTGTTCATGTATACATTTGACCTTTGACTAATCCCGACGATTCACGAACAATTGTTTGTAAATAAATATGTGTATATATAAATGTATGTATATATAATAATTTGAAGTTATAAAATGGATAATAGAATTAAATATATAAAATCGGATACAAGATAATTAAATGTAAATTTAAAATGAATCTATATATATAAATATATATGATTTCTATGAATAATTGATATTATATGTATATTATAATATATATAATAAATAAAGATTTTCAAATTATATATGATTAATAAATGTTAAATATTACATAATTAATAATATATAATACAAATTAAGAATATAGTTATCATAATAATTTTCATTATTTATTATTAATACAATACTAATATCAATATCAATATTACTTGTATGTATATATTGTAATGGTAATCAGTTATTATGATTGTAGTATAATTATTAAAAGTATAATTATTATTAAGAATTATAAACATTATGATTAATGTTATCATTGTTAATGTCACTAATATATTATAATGAGTAGTAAAATTTTAATTAAGATTATTATTATTTATAATTGTCATTATCATTAAAATTATTATTATCATGAATATTCTTAGTAAATAATACAATTTATTATATGTATCATTAATAATGTTATTATTATTATCATTAGTATTGTTATTATTGTGATTATTATTATTATGATTACTAAAAATTTTCAATATTTTATCTATTTACATGTATCATTATTTTTATAATATTAATATTATTATTAAACACTATTATTATTTATTATTTGTATTTATATCATTACTAATATACTTATATTTATTAATTAATAAAAATTAATGATTGATAAAACCCTACAGATACAATCCGTGGAAGATCATCTCAACTTTTAAAAATTTGGTTTCTTGTCTAAAATTCTTACATATCAATATTATAAGTACGAGTTGTTTCCTTTCACTATCAACTTTACATTTTTTTTATTTCTATTCTTTATTCTGATTTATTAATATGTCGACCACCATCTGCATCTAATAATTAATTGGTTCTATAATATTGATTACCTAATTCAGTTTTTTTTCGTTTACTTTATCAATTAAGAACCACTTCATTCGTTAGTTGATTGGAAATTAAACAGAACCCCCATTAAAAAGAGCTCGACACCCTGTTCATCTTTAAATTTTTGATAACTCGAATTCGAAATCAAACTCAAAAACTAACAATGCAGTTTGGTTAGAATTTATTCACTCAAACTTTCTACAAAGTATGAATTTCCAATTTTTCAAAACGAATCCAAATTCGTGAGTCAAAATTTTGAATTGAAAAAGTCAACAATTGTTCTTTATTAAAATTCGAACTTGTTTTAGTATCTCCAGTCAAATTAATGATTTGGAAAGTTTCTTGGGGCAATTTGAAATGTATTTCATGTTGTGATTATAACCTGAAATGTTCTACTTTTTAAAATCAAATAAATTTTTTTTTTATATATGCTGCGTCGAGCAGCTTCTTTTATTCTTCTTTAATTTTTTTTTTCATTTACTAATTGATACAAACACTCTACATGAACTGATTTTGTTTCCTTTGAAAGTCTTCGAATCAATTCGTTTGAGGTATGGCTGTGATTGATTTGCTTTGATCAATTGTTGAAGATGAATATGGAAGCAAGGTTATACGCGTTATAAACAATTATAGGGGATATAATCTCAGATAAAATAAATTGGATGAATGGTTGGGTGTTGGAGGTGTGAACGTGAGGTCTCGGGTTCGAGTCCCGGGAATGGCATAATTTTTTTAAAAAAAGGCCTTGGAGGTAGTTTTCATTACCATTATTATTATTATTCTTATTATTATTATTATTATTATTATTATTATTATTATTATTATTATTATTATTATTATTATTATTATTATTATGATTGTTATTATAAGTGATATTGTTATGCTCATAATTATTATCGTTATTATTATGATTGTTATTATTATTGTTATTAGTAGTATTATAGTTATTATTATCAATATTATTACTAGTAAAAGTATTAGTTACAATTTGTTTTTACTATCATGATTATAATTACAATTAGGATTATTATTATTAATAATACTAATATTATTATCACTAGCATGTATTATTATTTAGGATTATTGTTATTATTATCATTTTAGTTATTATTATGTAACATAATTAAGTATTAATAGTATTATTATTATTATCCTTGATATATGTATGATTATTATGAACATGATTATTATTATTATTGTTATTACAAAAATAACACAAAATATTATTATTATCATTAATATCAGTATTATTACCGTGATCATTAATACTAGAAATATCATTAATTTTTAAATCTATCATTTTAATAAAACTAGTATTTTTTTATTAAGAATATTATTAGTAGTATCATTATTACTATTATTAACATTATAAGAATCATTAAAATTAACATTTTACATAAAAAATTTCCTCATTATTATTATTATTATCAAATTTAATAGTATTATTACCCTTACTTAATATTTTCATAAAGTTAACTAACAAATGATATTTATATAACAATATACTTAATACACATCATAAAACTATATTAATATCTTAATTATTAATATATATATATATATATATATATATATATATATATATATATATATATATATATATATATATATATACTTAATAAGATATATAGTCTATTAATATAAAAATTATATCACCAATAATAATGTATATATTTGTATGATTACAAGGATACGTTTTAATATATAAACAAATGGTATAGGTTCGTGAATCCGAGGCCAACCCTGCGTTGTTCAATATAGTCATATGTATTTTTACTACAAAATACATTAGGTGAGTTTCATTATTCCCTTTTTAAATATTTTTGCAATATATATTTTTGGGACTGAGAATACATGCGCTGCTTTTATAAATGCTTTACGAAATAGACACAAGTGATCGAAACTACATTCTATGGTTGGATTATCAAATCGAATATCACCCTATATAGTCTGGTAATCTAAGAATTAATGAACAGAAACCCTAATTGACGCGAACTCTAAAGATAGATCTATCGGGCCCAACAAGCCCCATCCAAAGTACCGGATGCTTTAGTACTTCGAAATTTATATCATGTCCGAAGGAGGATCCCGGAATGATGGGGATATTCTTATATACAAATTGTGAATGTTTGTTACCAGGTGTTCAATCCATACGAATGATATTTTTGTCTCTATGCACGGGACGTATGTTTATGAGAAATAGAAATATGAAATCTTGTGGTCTATTAAAATTATGAAATGATTATTTATGTTAAACTAATGAACTCACCAACCTTTTGGTTGACACTTTAAAGCATGTTTATTCTCAGGTACGAAAGAAATCTTCCGCTGTGCAATTGCTCATTTTAGAAATATTACTTGGAGTCATTCATGGTCTATTTCAAAAGACGTTACATTCGAGTCGATGAGTTCATCAAGATTATTATTTAATTAATTATAGTAAAATATGTTATGAAATGGTATGCATGTCGTCAACTCTAGATGTAATGAAAGATTGTCTTTTTAAAGCGAATGCAATGTTTGTAAAATGTATCATATAGAGGTCAAGTACCTCGCGATGTAATCAACTGTTGGGAATCGTTTATAATCGATATGGATTTCGTCCGGATGGATTAGGACGGGTCTCTACACATGAGAGTCACTATCCCGGAGGAATGACCGAACTACACGAGTCATTTGTGAATCCGAACTACACGAGACTAACTCCTCAATACAATGACCGAAACCACACGAGTCATTTTGTGAATCTGAACTACACGCGACTCACTTACACAATAAGATGACCGAACTACACGCGTCATCATGAATCCGAACTACACGTGATCCACCTCCAAAACTCAACACAGGAATGGTACTCGCATTTCCCACAGGTACTCGCATTTCCTAATAATTTTATACCATGCCGATATAACACTACTCCCATCACACACGCTCTTTGGCCTCCATCACGACGAGTAGTGTAACATCGCGCACTTCTACACCATAGTGCATCCTAACGGAATACACTAACCATCAACACACGCTCTTTTGGCCTCGATCAACGAGTAGTGCAACATCGCGCACTGCTACACTATAGTGAATCCTAACGGATACCACTAACCATCACCATACGTACGCGTACACAACGCCAACACAAACGAGCAAGAACTGCCTATATCGCACATAGGCACAAAATGACAATTCCCTAAGAGAGAACCCGACACGCACATCCCTTAACCGAGGGATTTCACCTTGCTCGTCAAACACGTCCATCATCCCTCAATGAGATTTACCACATTACCACCTCGGTGATATTTCAAATCCAAAATCATAAGCACAACTTAACCGAAATTGTACTCTACCACACGTTGACCAAAACTAGGTCCCGACACAAATTCCGGACCTACTAAAAGCGTCATCCAAAATCTCACACTAAAACCTCCTCGTGCGGGAGTGTAACTCCCCCACTTGGAACTACGTTCCATAACCGCATCCTGTACAACCGTACCATGCTACCAAAGGTAGACTTTACCAATAATTGGGTTCACACGACCCATCACCATATCTTGCTCCAACCTTGAGCACACGAAGAATTTCAATCAATCCTTAAACACTTCAAACAAAAGTGTACCACGATTACACAAACCACACCCTCACAATCATCCAATTGCTCTAGTTTGTCAATTTCCACCTAGTCACTCATGTACTTAAGGGTTTCACTTCGGTACCCTAAGTACAATGTAACCACAACACAATCGGAGTCAAACACCACGCTAGTAGGTATAAAAGAGGCACCTAATGTCGCGTCATATAAACTCCATTACCAACATACATCGAGATCCAAAACACTTGATTTCAAGGGTTTCATCCCACCCGCCGAACCTCATGGTTCATCAACTTCAACACATGAGCGAACACGCGCTTAACAACCGAACACCAAAACCCATTTCCATGGTTTGGTAGAAACATTTCCTAAATACTAAGGAATGCTTGGTTGCACCAAGTCTTACGCCCTTCACCCGACAACCAAATGTCACCATAGAGTACTTCCATTAGGAATGTCACCCATATCAATAACATGAACAACACAATGCATCGAATAAACTCAAACTCAACGGCACATAATAAAAATTCAAGGACATATTTATCAAAATGAAACGTACCTTAACGTCTCCTTGCCACACCCGTCCCCGCTAACTTGGGACATTCCGACTTACGATGTCCTTCTTCTTGGCAATTGAAACACACCATACCATCACCCTTTGGTACCGAACATTCCCAAGACTTGTAACCCCTCATGCCACAATTGTAACATCTAGATGCACTAGAATCCGGTATACCCGTCCGTGTACCACCCGTGCTCACACTCGGACCCTTAGTCCTCTTACTCGGAGCACCATACGAAACAACCCTTCTCTCACTTGAAGGTTCGCCAATCTTTGATCGCGTATACGACTCGAAACCTCTAGCCACGGCGAATAATTCTGCAAACGATTTCGCGTGACCCCGGCTAATCTTATTCTTCAAGTCATCATTCAAGGTTCGATAGAAATCTTGCATCAACAAATTATCATTCCCCAAATACTCCGGGAAAAAACGAGCCTTCGCCATAAAGGTCGTCTTGAGAGTATTCAAATCCATAGAACCCTGTTGCAAATTTCGCAACTCATTACGCATTTCCGACAAATCTGCTGAAGTCCGGAACTCCTCGAAGAATTCCTTCTTAAACTCGTCCCACGATAACGCCATAAACGCTTCACCACTGACAATATCAATCTTACCATCTAACCAATCCTTCGCCCTACCTCGCAACAAACTAGTAGCGAGTCTTGTCCTCTTCTCGGGAGGGCAATCAATAGTACGAAAACACACTTCGACATCCGAGATCCAAGTTTTGCTTACCAAAGGATCCGGTTTCCCGTCATACATCGGGGGTTTAGTCCTCATGAAACTCTTAAGACAATGCTCCATTTCACTACTACCCCAAAATTCGGAATACTTCATATCCATTTCTTCTCGAAACGCCCTCATTTGCTCCGCAACGGCGGCCGCAACTCTAGAGTTAAACTCCTCGTCATTCTTCTCAATCTCGTTTTGCGTCATCATTCTAAAGAATGCAAAACGATTAGTCCACGAACGTATAAAGCAACACGCATAACACCGCCCCATATTGCTCAACACTCATCGTACATCACTTGTTAGACACAATTTGCACACGTAATAAGGTTTGCAAGTCCTTATTACGCACACACGTCGTCTCAACTCGTTAGTACAGCGACCGTCTCGCTCGATGATATAACCAACACAACGACGATTCCACGCGATATAAACACACTCAAGGGAATAGCATCACAACACAAGCCAAAAATCCTAGTTAGTCCACCTACAAATAAGGCACTAACTATAACCCGTTCCGACCCGTTCACCTACAAGTCCCGCAACAAATAAGCACACACAAAAGTCTAAGTCTAGGCACCTACCACTTGTTGATATTACATATTAGTAAGTTTATTGAATAATTAAGTTGCTATTAAAATAAATACATATATAAAATATGTATATATGGTTTCTAAACCTAATTAATATTATATGTATGTTGCATTATATATAAAATATATAAATATTAAATAATCAATATGTGTTATAATATATATTAGATGTTATTAAATATTACATACTTACTAATATGTAATATCAACATATTAAACTTACTTACAAGTTAAAATATAATTATTAATATTATTAATACTTTTATTAAAATAAATATTAATATTAATATTAGTATTAATAATATTATTATATATAATATATAGATATGAAATTGATACATTGAATTTGTTATAATATTATTATTACTAATATTATTGTTATTATTATTAATATCATTATTATTAATTAAATTTATTACAATTATAATATTATTAAAAGTATTAATATATTTGTAAATTATCAAAATTTATGAATTATATATATACAGATATATACAATCAGATATATATAAATACATATACGTACCTAAAATACAATATATATACATATATATATACAGATAATTACATATTTTGTTTAATTTCACACATCATATGTATGAATACAATTCAGTTGCATATATCTATCAAGACTGTATATAATTTTGTTTTCTGTCTCCTTCTTGTTACATATACTTGTCAACCTTTATTCCATTAATGCAACTGGATATAAAGAATCAAACAAAATAGATTACAAAAATCAAATAAAGGATCAATTCTGTTTAATATCACCATTAAGCTTTCTTTTCTATCTCCAATTTGTTAAATATCCAAATCAAGAATCGTACGATTGAATTTGCAATCCCTTTCTATATATTTTTCTTTTCTGAGTGATTCTTCTGTCGACCCAATCAAAGCTACACAACAAACTGTAATTGAATCTTGTGCTGTATATATCGTACACGTATACATTATATATACCACCGAATGCAAAAAGAAATCAAACTTTATATTATTTCCTGTCCTTCCTACTCTGAATCGAGATCTTTTGTCGACAACCATTACTAAATAACAAAGAAGTTTAATGCTCTGTGTAATTGAGACTTATAAGTATTGATAAACTATATTTCGATTCCTATCTAACGGATATATATACATATATATCCTAACCTAATTGCAGATAAGACACATACATAAATGAAATATTTACAAACCATCGAGCCACCATCATAATGAACCAACCACCATGAGCATCAAAAACCATCACCATGTTATGATCGAGCCATTCCTCCTGTCTCGCCTTTTGTTTCCGCTACTTTGATCCTTGTGGCTACAAACCACTTCTGTTTTTCTTATCAGTTTCGATCAAACACCATACCACCACCTTACTTATTAATTATGTATCTTTTTTATTAAACCATCACAAACTTAAACCCATTACAACGAAACTCATTTAAATTTCTGTTTCGAATTAGCAACAAACTCCACCGCTGCCACAACTACCACTCGTCACCCTTAACCTCCCTTCACCACCATGGTTCCACCATCACTTCAACCATTCTCCATCAACACCCACAACCGTGATTATAATGTTCTCTGTTGCCTGCTTTTCGGGTTAAAAGAAAAGAAAATGAAGCTTGCTATGAATTTCTATTTCAACCTTTCATCCCCATCGACAACCACCATCACCCTACTCTCTCTCTCTCTCTCTTCTCTCTCTCTTCCAATATTTTTTTTCTTTCTTTCAACTCGCGATATATAAATCCTTCTTGTTTCTTGCTTCACTCTAAAACCACACCCATTGATCACCTTCAAAGGACACCACCACAAACCACCATATCATCAAAACCTTCTTGCAGCCATCCTTCTTATTCAAGTGATTGTTCTGCAGCTGCTACTTACGTTGTCTGTTTCAAATTGAGCCTTTTAAAAAAAGACAATATGGGTCATATATTTATAATCTAAAGATCGACAAAATGGGTGTATCAAAGTTACTCTATGAAGAGAATTATAAATGCGGAACACTAGTAACGAAATCCGAGCTTTATGCAGACAACCTTTAAAGAAATACTCCACTCCACTTACCTTTATATGTTAGTGGGTTACAAAGAATTTAGTCAATAAAGAAAGGTGTTGTTAGGTAATGCACGTGTAAAGGAATGGACCCATAAATAAACGTGAATTATTGCTTAACACACGCATCATTTTGAATCATGGTGGGTCGGTGATAATGTTAAATTAATAGGGTGAAGTGATTATAGAAGGATTAGCGAAGACAGAAAAGAAAATGATGATTTTACTGGAACCTTTTATCTTCTATAAATTTTGACTTCTACTTCTTAAATATACCTGGATACCGAATATTTTCTTTTTACAGCGTTAGGCCAGGTTCTTATTCATGTTTTGCTAGTTTGGGCGGTGAAGCTTTTATTTTGTTGTTGGGCCAACTAGCCTGTTTGGTATCGGGCCGTTATGGAGTTCTTGAGGCAACATAGGCCATGATTTGCAATCTATGAATTTCTGATTTCTTAATCGACGCCAACACACAATTATACAATGTTTAAGTGACGTAGATAATCAGGTTGGGAGGTAATGGTAATAAAAAATACATGATAAGGATAGTTTAAGTTTTATGATGATATATGGTGATCGAAATGGAGATGACAATTAAGCTAGAAAAGGATGATAAGATGATTTAATTATTATGTTAATATTTATAATGGAGATGATGATTACTGATTCGAGAACGATGATGATAGAAGTAAAAAGATGATATGATAGTATAGTGATGATGATGATGAAATGATTAAGGACGTGATCGTGTTCATGACAGTAACAGTTTAAGAATGACGATGACGATTCGAGTTCGATAATGTTCCATGATGATAATGGATGGTATAATTCTAATTATCAATATTATTATAGTAATTTTTATTATTATTATCATAAGTATTAGTATTATTATTATTATTAGTAAGTATCATTATGATTAAAACCAATATTGTTATGATTATTATCATTATTATTATAAACATCATTATTTCTAAAACTATCATTTTTAGCATTATTATGAAAGGTATCATTTTAATAAAAGTATTATTTTTATTAAAAATTATTATTATCAATATTATTAAAAATAACATTTTTTTAGTAAAATTATCATTTTATTACTATTGAGATTATTATTATTAATTTACTAAATAAATATTATATATATAAGAGAAATATATTACATATAACATAACTACATTGATATTTTTATAATAAATACTAATTATTTATCTAAAGTATATAAAGAAATAGAGTTAATTAACTTATTAATGAAACATATAAGTTACTAAAATAACAATTAAATCACTAATAATATAAAAATTTGTTCGATTACCATTACATGTGTTAATATACATAATTGAATATAGGTTCGTGAATCCGAGGCCAACCCTGCATTGTTCAGTATCGTCGTATACATATTTTTACTACAAAATATCGTATTGTGGGGTTCATTTGCTCCATTTTTAAATGCTTTTTAATATATATTTTTGGGACTGAGAATACATGCGCTGCTTTTATAACTGTTTTACGAAATAGACACAAGTACTTGAAACTACATTCTATGGTTGGATTATTATATCGGATATCACCCTTTTATCTTCGTAGCCTAAGAATTAGGGAACAGACCCCCTGATTGACGCGAATCCTAAAGATAGATCTATTGGGCCTAACAAACCCCATCTAGGTTATGGATGCTTTAGTACTTCGATTTTATATACAGATGAGTGTACCTGTATATTGGGGATATTCTAGATGCATTTGTTAATGTCGGTTACCAGGTGTTCACCATATGAATAATTTTTAATTCGCAGGTTATGCGTACTATTTTGTACTCGGGTTACGTGTACAATTAAATATCTGAAATCTTGTGGTCTATTAAAAATATGGAAATGATTATTATGATAAACTAATGAACTCACCAACCTTTTGGTTGACACTTGAAAGCATGTTTATTCTCAGGTATTAAAGAAATCTTCCGCTGTGCATTTGCTCATGTTAAGGATATTACATGGAGTCGTTCATGGCATACTTAGGACAGTACCTCACAATGGGACCAAATGTTGATGACTTCGTCCAGGTGGATTAGGACGGGGTATGACATTTCTTATCCCCAAAAACCATCAGTGGCTCTCCAACCACACGAGTAATACGAACGGATTTCTCATAACAGACAATTTCAGTACGATTTTCGGATAACCAATCCATACTAATAATAACATCAAAACTTTCTAGCTCAACCGGCACTAAGTCTACCTCAAAGTCTCTATCAAACAGTCTAATATTACACTTACGGTACAAAGTCTTACCAGTAAGCACCTTACTATCAGCTACCTCTGTAGCATAAATTTTGTCTAAATATTTAACGAGGTTTGATTTTAGGACTAAATTTATTGGAAACAAAACTTAAATCAGCCCCGGAATCAAAAAGTACGATAAATCATTGACCGAAAATTTACTAGTAACGAGTTTCGGGTTTTCCTCTACATCTCTGGAATTGATATTAAACGCTCTTCCACACGCGTTCTCTACTATCTTCTTCTTATCGGGACACGTATCACAAAAGTTTCCAGGCTTACCACACTCATAACAAACCTTTTAAGAACCACCATTCTTGGTCTTACCATTACCATTACCATTACCATTTTCCACCACCCGCAGCAGGAGGTGCACCATTTGGGATAACTACTTTACAATCCTTAGCTATATGTCCTTGCTTTAAACACCGATTACACATGTCCGAACAAAAACCTTCATGAGGCTTGTATCACCTCGGGAAAACTTGTTGATTATGATTATTGGAACTGGAAGTATTCTGTTTCTTCTGCTGATTCTGGTTTTGGTTCGGTTGTTGTCCCATTTTTTCTTACCTTCATCAGCTTTCTTAATTACCTCATCACTAGCTTCCCCCGACGAGGTTTTCTTTCCCCTTCTTAACACCTTATCATTCAACTTATGTGCCATAGCTATGGCAGCTTCAATAGTTTGGGACTCACTAGCTTCAACCCCGGTTTCAATCTGATCAGACAAACCATCAATATACGCCTCAATTTTGAGATCTTCAGAGGGATAAGTATTCGGACAAAGCAGAGTTAACTCAAAGAATCTTTGATCATAGGCATCAATGTCGGTGCCCTTCATTTTCAAATTCTTTAACTTAGTTTCTAATATCTTGAGCTCACCCCAAGGATGGTAGCGGGTGATCATTCTTTCCTTAAAGGCATCCCAGGTAAGATTATAAGCAACATCATTTCCAGAACTGTTAACAAGATTGTTCCACCAGGTTAGGGCACTCTCCTTCCGAGTATAACTGGCAAAACTAACTTTGTCCTCCTCACGGACCATGCTAACACGAAAGATAGATTCCAACTTTTTGAACAAGCTAGTGAGACCAATTGGCGCCTCAGTACCACTGAATTCTTGCGGTCTGCTAGCCATGAAAGTTTTATGGGAACACCCAGCTTGGTTGTTACCATTTCTATTAGCATTGGCCGCCATTATAGCAGCTATACCTTCAACAATCAATCGCTGCATACGAGCTTCGGGTGTCTCACGTGGAGGCATGATCTTCAAAACAAAATTACAAAACTGTTAGTACTAAGAATAATACTAGTGTTATAAATGGAATAGATCGGATATCAAAAAATTAACCATTATAATAATAGTCAATGAACACTAATGAGTAATATCATGATAGTTATGATAGTTATAGAAATAACCACAACATGCGTACATACATATGACAAAAATCATACTCCATACATAGCATCCAACATACATGAGCTATATTACACATATAATGTAACATGCCAAAAGCTACAACACCATAATATAGTTATGATAATGATAAATAAATAGATGATATAAATAAGATAACCATCCATAACATAAATGAAAATATATCACGACAAAATCCTCGATAAAAATGCCGTACATCCCAATGATGAATGTAAATAGGAAATAGGTCTATGAAATAAATAAATCATCCATGATCATATCATATCATATCTTCTTGGAGCGGGTATGATAAGCTGGTCCAGCATGAGGCTCCTCGGGAGTCTCATACCTCTTCAACTTATCCTTTACCACCTCCAACTCAACTTTGATGCCACAAATCTGATCCTTCAACGCCTTAAACTTCGCATCCACCTCGTGATCACGCTTACGGGTCTCAAACTCAACACCGTTCTTGAAGCTATCGAACTTAGCCATGTCACACTTAACTTCATCAATCACGTCCACATGCGGCAGAACACGCATGCAGTCACTCAAAGCATCAATACGGGTCTCTGGCTGGAAAGCTCGAGTCATATTGAGACATATAGTAGTTAACTAGATCATCAATACGAGGCTGATGAGCATGACGTTGAGCGGTAGAAGGAGAAATAGGAGCAGGAACAGAAGCGTTACTCGAAGCCGACATCTGCAAACAGGAAACACATACGAACATAAAGTGGTGAAATAAAAGTAAGTAACAAACTTATAAATATTCCTCATAGGAACCGAAGTGCATAATAATGCTATAACAAGAAAAATCGGGCTGTAAACTAGACTCTAATGCACCCTAAAGACCAAGGGTTGACCACATTAACGGCTCCGTCAAGTACCCTTAACGGCTTCGTCACTTGGTCCCATAGCTTGATCATCACTCTAATTGAATTTAATAAATAACATTGCATTCTTTATTTAAAAATGATTTCCTATAAAGGAAACCTGTCATAAATGTAAGTTTAGAAAAACCAACATAAGTAATTAACCAAAAGTTGACCAAAACCAAGTCAACAAACACCCACAATTTAAAGTAACCAAAATAGAATGCAAGTTTAATGTTTAACAAAAGCTGCCAACATGTATGCAGACTCTCTAAGCACAGCGGAAGCAATCAATCAAGTACCAGAGAAAACATGCGAGTAAACTGTCAACAAAAATGTTGAGTGAATTATAGGTTTAAATAACGTATAAGCTTTAGACCACAAGATTTCAAATGTTAGAAAACAAAAAAACATTATTCCATTAACACGTGAGCCACCTAGTAACCACTTAACCATTCTGTACCCTTAACATACAACAATATATACTGAACAAGTGTATCTTCAAAAATTATGAATTACTAATACATTTCGATTATAAATTACTAGCGCGGCTAGCACAAAATGGGGCTGGCAAGCCCGATAGATCTATCCATAGGATTCGCATTCACCAGTTGAAACCAGTGATTACAATTACTAGATTCGGGAATATTTTCGTTCAACTCACAATGAATAATTTAAATTAATTTCCACTTATGTCTAAAATGTAAAACAAAAGTTTCATGTAATCTCAACCCAAAAATACTTTAAAACAGTATGAAAAACGGGACTATAACTCACCTTAAGCAAACGATGCAAAAAGGAAACAAGTAGGTGAACAACAAAGGAAACTGATCAAGAATGATCACAACTCTGACCTAAAAATAAAGTAAGTCGATATAAATAACTAACTTAGGTCAAGTCTTAGTATGTTAACCATAGTGCTTGTTGTAGTAAAGCAAATAACAGCAATCAGTATGATTCGGTATGATCAGGACAATGTAAAACACGTACTTTCTATTTTTAGAAAGTTTCTATTTTTGGAAAGTTTCTATTTTTAGAAAAGTCAACAAAAGTCAACTGAAAGTCAAAGTCAACCCAAAAGCCTACTCATGTCATATCATAATAATATATGTTATAATATTATTTAAAATAATATTAGTATAAACTAGTTGATAATGCTAAAAATGATCATATATTTCAGAGCATTATCCTTCAAGAAAGACAACCTTTTAGTTGCAATTGTTCTATTTACAAGTGATATTCGTTTAAATAATAAAAGGTGAAGACAAAATACAGATTCGACGATTTGAAGACGCAAACGACCAAAAAGCTAAAAAGTTCAAAGTACAATCCAAGTGGTTCAAATTATTGGTGAGAAACGTCTAAAAATTATAAGAGTACAAGCCGCAAAATGCAAAGTACAAGATATTAAATCGTACGAAAGGACGTTCGAAAATCCGGAACCAAGACATGAACCAACTATCAACGCGCGACTCAACGAAACTGAAAGTACAAGTCAACTATGCACATGAATATAATATAATATATATATAATTATATAAAATTATATATATTATATTATACTATTAAAAACCGTCGGCAAACAACAACAACAACAATACCCAATCCCGCGCCTGCGAGGTATGGGGGAGGTCAGATGTAGACAATCCTTCCTCTACCCTAGAATAGAAGAGAAGTTGTTTCTTTAACCACGAGTCAAGAAAAGGGATTCTCCACCCACAGAAAAAGAAATTCATCCCCCTCTCTACTTCAGGGTAGAGAGATTGCTTCCGTGAGGACCTCCGGCTAGAAAACGAGGAAAAAATGAAATAAAATAAAAAAAATTGAAATAAAATAAAAAGAAAAAAGAAAAAATAAATAAAATATAGACGCCATGAAAATGGTAGAATCGAATTTTCATGGGTTTTAAAGCCTGCCTGGAAATCAATATAGGCTCTAAGCGGCAGTCAAGACGCCACTAAATCGACGCTTGTCGTTGCCTCAATAAATATAGCCAAAGGACCTTGTGGACAGCAACTCGAGGGGCATGCTAGGTGGAAGTTGTTGCGCAAGCGAAGAGCCAACCACCCGTAGCAAACCAAAAACCACTCATGCACCTTTACGGTAGACACTCCCGAAACCACCCAGCTAAAACAAAGTGAAATGAGCTGTCCCAGGTGGCCATGTGATCGCATGGCCTGGAGGAGTAAAATCCATGCGATCGCATGGCAGTAAAGTCATGGCCAGGTCTATAAATTAGAACGAAATTCGGACGAGAGAGTACACCATATCCTACTGATATCACTCTCTCTCAAATATATATATTTATTTTATAATTATAATTTTAATATTTAGTTAATAATAATAAGGTTATAGTGGCGAATGTTTTAAGTTTGTAAGCCGAAATTCTGTCCGTGTAACACTATGCGATTAATACTCATTGTAAGTTATGTTCAACCTTTTTAAATTAATGTCTCGTAGCTAAGTTATTATTATGTTTATTTAAGCCGAAGTAATCATGATGTTGGAGTAAATATTAAGACTAGGTTATTGGGCTTTGGACCATAATTGGGGTTTGAACAAAAGACCGACACTTGTGGAAATTGGACTATGGGCTATTAATGGGCTTTATATTAATTAAATGATATCTCGTTGATTTAATATAGAGATTTATAATTTGACGTGTTTATATATAACCACATACGCTTGCCTGGGTACGGTGGGCGGGATATCTATAAATACTAATAATTGTTCATTTAACCGGACACGGGAATAGATTAATAGTCAATGGACTCATTAAAATAGGGGTAGATTACGTACAAGGACACTTGGTGTAATTGTTAACAATGTATTAAAACCTTGGGTTACACGCAGTCGATAACCTGGTGTAATCATTAACAAAGTATTAAGACCTTGTTACAGTTTAAGTCCTCAATTAGTTGGAATATTTGACTTCGGGTATAAGGGTAATTTGACGAGGACACTCGCACTTTATATTTATGACCGATGGACTATTATGGACAAAAACCAGATGGACGTATCGAATAATCCAGGACAAAGGACAACTAACCCATGGTAATAAATTAAAATCAACACATCAAACATCATGATTACGGAAGTTTAAATAAGCATAATTCCTTTAATTTATATCTCATCGTACTTTTATTTACCGTCATTTTATTTATCGTACTTTAAATTACTGCAATTTTATTTATCACACTTTTATTTATCGTCATTTACTTTACGCTTTAAATTAAGTTATATTTTTATTTAATATTTTACATTAGGTTTTAATTGTGACTTAAGTTCTAAAATCGACAAACCGGTCACTAAACGGTAAAAACCCCTTTTATAATAATAATACAACTTATAAATATATATATATATATATATATATATATATATATATATATATATATATATATATATATATATATATATACAAATATAGTTTAAAATACATACAATGTTAAACTCAGCTAACTCCCTGTGGAACGAACCGGACTTACTAAAAACTACACTACTCTACGATTAGGTACACTGCCTATAAGTATTGTAGCAAGATTTAGGTATATCTATTCAATAAATAAATAAATAACTTGTGTAAAATTGTATCGTATTTAATAGTATTTCGTAGTAAAATATAATCTATTTCGTGCTACACCTCGCACACATCACTAGTCATATCATAAGTTTAATGAAATTAAATTGAATTATAAGTTAATATAAGTTTAAATGATATAATAGATATAACATAAGTAATTAATTAATTAATTAATTAAATATTAGTCATATCATAAGTATTATTAATTAATAATGAATTATTAATCATAACATAAGTATCTTAAATAAATTATGAAATGTTACACATATCATAAGTATTTTATTATAATTACTAAACCATAAGTATTTAATAATTAATTTGTATCATAATTAATTAATAACTAAGTCTTATAATAAATAAATAAGTAATTAATCTTTATTATAAGTCTTGATAAAATAATCTTATATCATAAGTTTTATACTTATTATAAGTCTTCCATTAAATTATTAAATCATAAGTTTAATTATAGTAATACTTAAATAATAATATAAATGTTAAATGATATAATAAATATATATCATAAGTATTAATTAATAATAATACTTTTATAACATAAGTATTTTAATAATAATGAAAATCATTTTTTATATACCTAAGTTAAATTTTATAACCATAAGTTTCATTAAAAATTTGTCGGGTCATAACTTGAGAATACTCAAGTAACGAGTAGTTACTTCATAGTCATCATCAACTTTATTTTCGTTTTGGAAAATTTGGAAGTTGTACAAACTTGCCCCTAAATAAGTAACGCGTAGTTATAAAAACCCCCTTTTATAATAATAATAATACTACTTATATATATATATACATACATATATATATATATATATATATATATATATATATATATATATATATATATATATATATATATATATATATATATATATATATATATATATATATATATTTATACAAATATAGTTTAAAATACATATAGCGTTAAACTCAGCTAGCTCCCTATGGAACGAACTGGACTTACTAAAAACTACACTACTCTACGATTAGGTACACTGCCTATAAGTGTTGTAGCAAGGTTTAAGTATATTCATTAAATAAATAAATAAATAAATAAATAACTTGTGTAAAATTGTATTGTATTAAATAGTATTTCGTAGTAAAATATAATATATTTCGTACTACACCTCGCACACATCAAGTATTTTTGGCGCCGCTGCCGGGGACGCCATAAAATGCTATAATAAAAAAATCTAGTTTTTAAGCTATTTTTGTAAAAATATATTTACATAAGTTTTAAATATTAAAAAAAATATAAAAACATAAAAAAAAGAAAAATATATTTCTATATTTTTAAGTATTTAAATTAAAAAGTTTATATTTTAGAGTTATAAAACTAATAAGTAATATATTTTTATATAAAATTAATAAGTTTATATTTATATTTTATATAAGTTAAACTCAGAAAAAAACAAATTAAAAGTAATCGGGTCGTACTGTAGAAGCCCAAATATCTGGCCTGGTATCCGTCCCCATGCGACCGCATGAAAATCTTACACTCAATCCATGCGATCGCATGGATTGATTTGACAGGTCCGGTACCTTAGACGGCAGAATTAGGGTTATGTTTTTAATATAATTATTACTTAATTAATTTAGGGTTTTAATTTAAATATTATTAATTTGTATTTAGTTTTATTTATAATTTGTAATATTAATTGTTATTATTATTAAATATATAGAATAATATTTTTATAATATAAAAATAATATTTTTATAAAAATAAGTAATCTTATCAATTTGTGTTTCTTATTATAAATTGTATATTTTTATCATTTAATCGTAATTTGTATACTTATTGTTCGTAATTAGTTTTAAACTTAACATTTGCCGTAGTTAATTTATATTTCTAGATTTTTAGGCTTTGCCGTAAAATCCCTTAAATGCTTTTTCTTTAGATTAAGATTTAGGCACTTTAGAATTTTACGACGTCACTTATCACTTTAGTATTTAATAGATTTTAGTGCCTTTTTAAGTAATTGCCGTTTTGGATATAGAATTCCTTTTAAGCTTTAATATCTTTAGATGCAAGTTTTAATATTTAGTTTTTAGACTTTTAAGTTCCGACGCTCAACTTTCTTATTTTTATTTTTCGACCTTTTATTTTTCGACGTTTTTCGACGCACTCTTTTTCTTTCTCATTTCTACGCTCTAGTTTTTAGGACATAGAATTCTCTATATCTTCTTCAAAATTTCGAAAAGAAAAATTATTTTAAGCGGTTAAATTGATAAACATCCAAAATTTTCTGGTTCGTAGTAATAGTTGGATTTGTTAATGGCGAGTTGTGGGCTTCTGATTTAAAGGGTCCTGGCTACCTGCTGCATCTATTGGCTATTCGAAACGTGGGCAAAATCAGAAAAGTCTATTAATTTAATTACTTATATAATTTTTTTATTTTTATAACTAATAGGATATTCAGTGAATGCACCGTGCATAACGTTCACCACCTTTCATACGTTCACCACCTGTAACTCGATCAAGACATCTAGCCAACATTGTCGCCGTTGATTTTTCTTTAGAATCGTCATCTAGTCAACCAAGTACTCCAATTCAAATTTCTGATAAACCATTTTTTGAACCCGACCAAACAATTGAGAACCCAGAGGATATTCAAGGACAATTCAGAGATCCTGAACCACTAATCATTCCTCCTGAACCACAAATCATTCACCCAGAGATTGTCGAGGAAGAAACCATTAAATCAGAATCCTCTAGTGATTCAGATTCAACAAATTCAATCATGGAAAATCAGGAACCTCATATAATGGAAGATCGAATGAGAGTTACACGCACGGGCCAAGGTCATTCCATTATTAAGCCAGATGTTAATGCGCCAGATTATGAAATCAAACGACAAATCCTACACAAGGTAACTAATCAATGCCAATATAGTGGTACGCCAAAAGAAGATCCAACGTGAAATGTCCCGTTCATATTGATTATAAACGTTCCATATTAATTGATTTCGTTGCGAGGTTTTGACCTCTATATGAGACGTTTTTCAAAGACTGCATTCATTTTTAAAACAACCATAACCTTTATTTTATCAATAAAGGTTTCAAAAGAATTACGTAGATTATCAAATAATGATAATCTAAAATATACTATTTACACAAGACCATTATATAATGGTTTACAATAGAAATATATTACATCGACATATGTTTCTTGAATGCAGTTTTTGCATAATATCATACAAATAATGACTCCAAATCTTGTCCTTATTTTAGTATGCAACAGCGGAAGCTCTTAATATTCACCTGAGAATAAACATGCTTTAAACGTCAACAAAAATGTTGGTGAGTTATAGGTTTAACCTATATATATCAAATCGTAACAATAGACCACAAGATTTCATATTTCAATATACATCCCATTCATAGAGATAAAAATCATTCATATGGTGAACACCTGGTAACCGACATTAACAAGATGCATATATAAGAATATCCCCATCATTCCAGGACACCCTTCGGATATGATATAAATTTCGAAGTACTAAAGCATCAGGTACTTTGGATGGGGTTTGTTAGGCCCAATAGATCTATCTTTAGGATTCGCATCAATTAGTAGATCAGTTTAATAATTCTTAGGCTACCAAGCAAAAGGGGCATATTCGGCTTCGACCATTCACCCATATAATGTAGTTTCATTTACTTGTTTCTATTTCGTAAAACATTTATAAAACTGCATGTATTCTCATCCCAAAATATTAGATTTTAAAAGTGGGACTATAACTCACTTTCACAGATTTTTACTTTGTCGGGAAATAAAACTTGGCCACTGGTCGATTCACGAACCTATAACAAATATGTACATATATATCAAAGTATATTCAAACTATATTTACAACACTTTTAATACATTTTGATGTATTAAGTTTATTAAGTCAGCTGTCCTCGTTAGTAACCTACAACTAGTTGTCCAACGTTAGATGTATAGAAAAAAATTGATATATATTATCTTGAATCAATCCATGACCCAGTGTATACACGTCTCAGGCTACATCACAACTCAAAGTATATATATTTTTGGAATCAACCTCAACCATGTATAGCTAACTCCCACATTACTGCATATAGAGTGTCTATGGTTGTTCCAAATAATATATACACATGGGTCGATATGATATGTCAAAACATTTGCATTCGTGTCTATGGTATCCCAAGATTACATAATATATTAGAATACATGTATAATACAATATAAGTTAGCCAGGATATGATTAATATAGATTTGTTACCAATTTTCACGTTGCTACAACAAGAAAAATTATCCAATCTTGTTTTACCCATAACTTCTTCATTTTAAATCCGTTTTGAGTGAATCAAATTTCTATGGTTTCATATTGAAATCTATTTTATGAATATAAATAGAAAAAGTATAGGTTTATAGTCAGAAATATAAGTTACAATTCGTTTTTGTAAAGGTAGTCAATTCAGTCGAAAGAACGACGTCTAGATGACCATTTTAGAAAACATACTTCCACTTTGAGTTTAACCATGATTTTTGGATATAGTTTCATGTTCATAAGAAAAATCATTTTCCCAGAAGAACAACTTTTAAATCAAATTTTATCATAGTTTTTAATTAACTAACACAAAACAGCTCACGGTGCTACTACGACGGCGTATGTCCAGTTTTACAGTGTTCTTCGTGTTTCCAGGTTTTAAATCATTAAGTTAGCATATAATATAGATATAGAACATGTGTTTAATTGATTTTAAAAGTCAAGTTAGAAGGATTAACTTTTGTTTGCGAACAAGTTTAGAATTAACTAAACTATGTTCTAGTGATTACAAGTTTAAACCTTCGAATAAGATAGCTTTATATGTATGAATCGAATGATGTTATGAACATCATTACTACCTCAAGTTTTCTGGATAAACTACTGGAAATGAGAAAAATGGATCTAGCTTCAAAGGATCCTTGGATGGCTTGAAAGTTCTTGAAGCAGAATCATGACACGAAAACAAGTTCAAGTAAGATTTCCACTCAAAATAAGATTGTTATAGTTATAGAAATTGAATTAAAGTTTGAATATGAGTATTACCTTGTATTAGAAAGATATCTTACTGTAAATAATAAATATTTCTTGAGGTTGGATGATCACTCTACAAGATTGGAAGTAAGCTAGCAAACTTGGAAGTATTCTTGATTTTATGAAACTAGAACTTGTAGAATTTATGAAGAACACTTAGAACTTGAAGATATAACTTGAGAGAGATTAATTAGATGAAGAAAATTGAAGAATGAAAGTGTTTGTAGGTATTTTTGGTAATTGGTATATGGATTAGATATAAAGGATGTGTAATTTTGTTTACATGTAAATAAGTCATTAATGATTACTCATATTTTTGTAATTTTATGAGATATTTCATGCTAGTTGCCAAATGATGGTTCGCACATGTGTTAGGTGACTCAAATGGACTGCTAAAAGCTGATCATTGGAGTGTATATACCAATAGTACATACATCTAAAAGCTGTGTATTGTACGAGTACGAATACGGGTTTATACGAGTAGAATTGTTGATGAAACTGAACGAGGATGTAATTGTAAGAATTTTTGTTAAGTAGAAATATTTAGATAAGTGTCTTGAAGTCTTTCAAAAGTGTATGAATACATATTAAAACACTACATGTATATACATTTTAACTGAGTCGTTAAGTCATCGTTAGTCGTTACATGTAAGTGTTGTTTTGAAACCTTTAGGTTAACGATCTTGTTAAATGTTGTTAACCCATTGTTTATAAAATCAAATGAGATGTTAAATTATTACATTATCATGATATCATGATATATTAATATATCTTAATATGATATATATACATTAAATATCTTTACAACGATAATCGTTACATATATGTCTCATTTCAAAATCATTAAGTTAGTAGTCTTGTTTTTACATATGTAGTTCGTTGTTAATATACTTAATGATATGTTTACTTATCATAATATCATGTTAACTATATATATATATCCATATATATGTCATCATATAGTTTTTTTACAAGTTTTAACGTTCGTGAATCGCCGGTCAACTTAGGTGGTCAATTGTCTATATGAAACCTATTTCAATTAATCAAGTCTTAACAAGTTTGATTGCTTAACATGTTGGAAACATTTAATCATGTAAATATCAATTTCATTTAATATATAAAAACATGGAAAAGTTCGGGTCACTACAGTACCTACCCGTTAAATAAATTTCGTCCCGAAATTTTAAGCTGTTGAAAGTGTTGACGAATCTTCTGGAAATAGATGCGGGTATTTCTTCTTCATCTGATCTTCAAGCTCCCAGGTGAATTCGGGTCTTCTACGAGCATTCAATCGAACCTTAACAATCGGTATCTTGTTTTGTTTAAGTCTCTTAACCTCACGATCCATTATTTCGACGGGTTCTTCAATGAATTGAAGTTTTTCATTGATTTGGATTTCGTTCAACGGAATAGTGAGATCTTCTTTACTAAAACGTTTCTTCAAATTCAAGACGTGGAAAGTGTTATGTACATTCGCAAGTTGTTGAGGTAACTCAAGTCGGTAAGCTACTGGTCCGACACGATCAATAATCTTGAATGGTCCAATATACCTTGGATTTAATTTCCCCCGTTTACCAAATCGAACAACACCTTTCCAAGGTGCAACCTTAAGCATGACCATTTCTCCAATTTCAAATTCTATGTATTTTCTTTTAATGTCGGCGTAGCTCTTTTGTCGACTTTGGGCGGTTTTCAACCGTTGTTGAATTTGGATGATCTTCTCGGTAGTTTCTTGTATTATCTCCGAACCCGTAATCTGTCTATCCCCCACTTCACTCCAAAAAATCGGAGACCTGCACTTTCTACCATAAAGTGCTTCAAACGGCGCCATCTCAATGCTTGAATGGTAGCTGGTGTTGTAGGAAAATTCTGCTAACGGTAGATGTCGATCCCAACTGTTTCCGAAATCGATAACACATGCTCGTAGCATGTCTTCAAGGATTTGTATCGTCCTTTCGCTCTGCCCATCAGTTTGTGAATGATAGGCAGTACTCATGTCTAGACGAGTTCCTAATGCTTGCTGTAATGTTTGCCAGAATCTTGAAATAAATCTGCCATCCCTATCAGAGATAATAGAGATTGGTATTCCATGTCTGGAGACGACTTCCTTCAAATACAGTCGTGCTAACTTCTCCATCTTGTCATCTTCTCTTATTGACAGGAAGTGTGCTGATTTGGTGAGACGATCAACTATTACCTAAATAGTATCAAAACCACTTGCAGTCCTTGGCAATTTAGTGATGAAATCCATGGTAATGTTTTCCCATTTCTATTCCGGGATTTCGGGTTGTTGAAGTAGACCTGATGGTTTCTGATGCTCAGCTTTGACCTTAGAACACGTCAAACATTCTCCTACGTATTTAGCAACATCGGCTTTCATACCCGGCCACCAAAAATGTTTCTTGAGATCCTTGTACATCTTCCCCGTTCCAGGATGTATTGAGTATTTGGTTTTATGAGCTTCGCTAAGTACCATTTCTCTCATATCTCCAAATTTTGGTACCCAAATCCTTTCAGCCCTATACCGGGTTCCGTTTTCCCGAATATTAAGATGCTTCTCCGATCCTTTGGGTATTTCATCCTTTAAATTTCCCTCTTTTAAAACTCCTTGTTGCACCTCCTTTATTTGAGTAGTAAGGTTAGTGTGAATCATTATATTCATAGATTTTACTCGAATGGGTTCTCTGTCCTTTCTGCTCAAGGTGTCGGCTACCACATTTGCCTTCCCCGGGTGGTAATGAATCTCAAAGTCGTAATCATTCAACAATTCAATCCACCTACGCTGCCTCGTATTCAGTTGTTTCTGATTAAATATGTGTTGAAGACTTTTGTGGTCAGTATATATAATACTTTTGACCCCATATAAGTAGTGCCTCCAAGTCTTTAATGCAAAAACAACCGCGCCTAATTCCAAATCATGCGTCGTATAATTTTGCTCGTGAATCTTCAATTGTCTAGACGCATAAGCAATCGCCTTCGTCCGTTGCATTAATACACAACCGAGACCTTGCTTTGATGCGTCACAATAAATCACAAAATCATCATTCCCTTCAGGCAATGACAATATAGGTGCCGTAGTTAGCTTTTTCTTCAATAATTGAAACGCCTTCTCTTGTTCATCCTTCCATTCAAATTTCTTCCCTTTATGCGTTAATGCAGTCAAGGGTTTTGCTATTTTGGAGAAATCTTGGATGAATCTTCTGTAGTAACCAGCCAATCCTAAAAATTGACGTATATGCTTCGGAGTTTTTGTGGTTTTCCACTTTTCAACGGTTTCGATCATTGCCGGGTCCACCTGGATACCTTCTTTGTTCACTATGTGACCGAGGAATTGAACTTCTTCCAACCAAAATGCACACTTTGAAAACTTAGCTTACAGTTTTTCTTTCTTCAATACTTCTAGCACTCTTCTCAAATGTTCTTCGTGCTCTTGATCATTCTTTGAGTAAATAAGTATGTCATCGATGAAAACAATGACAAACTTGTCAAGATATGGCCCACACACTCGGTTCATAAGGTCCATGAACACAGCTGGTGCGTTAGTCAATCCAAACGGCATAACCATAAACTCGTAATGACTATAACGCGTCCTAAAAGTAGTTTTTGGAATATCATCCTCCATTACTCACATTTAATGATATCCAGAACGTAAATCGATCTTCGAATAAACCGACGAGCCTTGTAGTTGATCAAATAAGTCGTCAATTCTCGGCAGTGGATAACGGTTTTTGATGGTAAGTTTGTGTCAACTCTCTGTAGTCAATACACAACCTAAATGTACCATCCTTCTTCTTGACAAACAAACAGGAGCTCCCCACGGTGATGTGCTTAGTCGAATGAAACCACGCTCTAAAAGTTCTTGTAATTGGCTCTGAAGTTCCTTCATTTCGCTAGGTGCGAGTCTGTATGGAGCACGAGCTATTGGAGCAGCTCCCGGTACAAGGTCAATTTGAAATTCAACGGATCGGCGTGGAGGTAGTCCCGGTAATTCTTTCGGAAATACATCGGGAAATTCTTTTACGACGGGAATATAATTGATGTTCTTTTCTTCGGAATTGACTTTCTCGACGTGTGCTAGCACAACATAGCAACCTTTTCTTATTAGTTTTTGTACCTTCAGGTTACTAATAAGATTTAATTTTGCGTTGCCTTTTTCTCCGTACACCATTAAGGGTTTTTCTTTTTCTCGTATAATGCGAATTGCATTTTTGTAACAAACGATCTCTGCTTTCACTTCTTTAAACCAGTCCATACCGATTATCACATCAAAACTCCCTAACTCTACTGGTATCAAGTCAATCTTAAATGTTTCGCTAACCAGTTTAATTTCTCGATTTCGACATATATTATCTGCTGAAATTAATTTACCATTTGCTAATTCGAGTAAAAATTTACTATCCAAAGGCGTCAATGGGCAACTTAATTTAGCACAAAATTCTCTACTCATATAGCTTCTATCCGCACCCGAATCAAATAAAACATAAGCAGATTTATCGTCAATAAGAAACGTACCCGTAACAAGCTCCGGGTCTTCCTGTGCTTCTGCCGCATTAATATTGAAAACTCTTCCATGGCCCTGCCCATTAGTATTCCCCTGATTCGGGCAATTTCTAATAATGTGGCCGGGTTTTCCACATTTATAACAAACAGCGTTGGTATTACTTTCTCTGACACTATTCGTTTCGGCATTACTTGTTCCGGCATTATTTGCTCCCTTAGTTCTATTAAACTTTGGTCCGTAGACCTCATACTTTGTCGCGCTATGACCATTTCTTTTACACCTGTTGAAAAATGTCGTGCAAAACCCCTGGTGATTTTCTTCACACCTATGACATGGCTGTTTTTGGTTTTTGTTGCCATTGTTGTTATTGAGGTTGTTGTTGGGATTGTTCTTGTTGTTGAAAAGGTTGTTGTAGTTGTTGTTGTTGTTGGGATGTTTGTTGTAGTTATTGTTAGGATTGCGGTTATTGTTGCGATTGTTGTTGCGGTTGTTGGGATAGTTGTTGCGATTGTGGTTGTAATTGTTATTGTTATTGTACTGGTGACTCTTATCACCGTTTTCCTTCCACTTTCTTTTGACTTGCTTCTCATTGGCCTCTTCATCCGCCTGTTCTTTAATTCTTTCCTCAATATGGTTCACTAGTTTGTGAGCCATTCTACATGCCTGTTGTATGGAGGCGGGCTCGTGTGAACTTATATCTTCTTGGATTCTTTCCGGTAATCCTTTCAAAAATGCGTCGATCTTCTCTTCCTCATCTTCGAACGCTCTCGGACACAATAGGCACAATTCTGTGAATCGTCTTTCGTACGTGGTAATATCAAATCCTTGGGTTCGTAACCCTCTAAGTTCTGTCTTAAGCTTATTGACCTCGGTTCTGGGACGGTACTTCTCGTTCATCAAGTGCTTAAATGCTGACCACGGTAGTGCGTAAGCATCATCTTATCCCACTTGCTCTAGATAGGTATTCCACCATGTTAACGCAGTACCTGTGAAGGTATGCGTAGCGTACTTCACTTTGTCCTCTTCAGTACACTTACTTATGGCAAACACTGATTCGACCTTCTCGGTCCACCGTTTCAATCCGATCGGTCCTTCGGTTCCATCAAATTTCAAAGGTTTGCAGGCAGTGAATTCTTTGTAGGTGCATCCTACACGATTTCTTGCACCGTTAGCTGCATTGCTAGATTCGAAGTTATTGTTGGTATGTAGCACAGCCTGTACTGCGGCTATGTTTGAAGCAAGAAAGGCACGAAATTCCTCTTCGTTCATATTCAAGGTGTGTCGAGTAGTCGGTGTCATTTCCTTCAAAATAGTCAAATGAAACGAGTTAATCATATAGAATATCAAGAGTAGTCAATAGTATTTCGTAGCGTAATATGAACTTATTTATAAAAGCTCTTTCTTCATATTAGCGTTTTATACTCTTTAATTCGGGTAGTACCTACCCGTTAAGTTCATACTTAGTAGCTAACATACCATTTCAACTACTACAATTCTATATGAAAAACTAATCCAAAAAAAAAAATATCATATTCAAACCTTTATACAATAACTTGCAAACTTACAATACCGCTTTTTTTACATATAGCATGAAATATAGCACATAAAACTTTGATACAAAGTAGTTGCGAAGATAATTCTAGTTAATAAATAAGGCGTTCAGCAAACGCAATAAAGACACTTAATTCATACGTCCAGAAACAAGTCATGCATTCTGGTTTTACTAATACCACTTCCCATCCTTGGTTTTGTGGAACATAACCGTTGTGACCGATAGTAAGATAATGTGTTGTAACCTCGTTAAAAGGATGAAGGTTACGTAATGACCAACAGTCTCGTAATAACCTAAAAACCTCATTTCTTACCCCAATTACCGACTCCGTCACTTGTGGGAACGTTTTGTTTAATAGTTGTAGCCCGATGTTCTTGTTCTCACTTTGGTGAGAAGCGAACATTACTAACCCGTAAGCATAACATGCTTCTTTATGTTACATGTTAGCCGCTTTTTCTAAATCACGAAGTCCTATATTTGGATATATTGAGTCAAAAATAATTTCTTAACCCGTTGCGTAAAATAGCATTTGGGTTCCCCGCAATATATGCGTCAAAGTAAACACATCGTAACTTATGGATTTCCCAATGTGATATCCCCCATATTTCGAACGAAAGCCTTTTATAAACCAAGGCATTCTTTGAATGTTCTTCGAATGTCTTACAAACTGATCTCGCCTTAAATAGTTGTGCCGAGGAATTCTGACCGACTCTAGACGAGATTTCATCAATCATGTCTCCGGGTAGGTCTCTTAAAATATTGGGTTGTCTATCCATTTTGTGTTTTTATACTGTAAAATAGACAAGAGTTAGATTCATAAAAAAATACTTATTAATACAAGAAATTTTTACATATATCATAAAGCATAAGCACACTATATTACATATATTACACCACATGAATACAACTATCTTATTCCGAATCGCTCATTTCTTCTTCTTCGGTTTTGGTTCGTTTTGCCAAGTTTCTAGGGATATATGATGTTCCCCTAATACGAGCTGTCGTTTTCCACATGGTTTAGAAAAACCTGGTGGTTTAGAGGTTCCCGGGTTATTGTCACAACTTAAGAAATACGGGTGTTGACGATACATATAAAGTTCATCGGGTTTGGAATAAAATTTCTCTATTTTTATTTCCTTTCCCTTATTGTTCTCTTTTGCCTTATTAAATTGTGTTAGGGTAATTTCTATAACATCATCGAAATCCTTGTCGGGATCCGATTCATCGGAGAATTGATAATCCTCCCAATACTTTGCTCCCTTGGAGGAAACACCATTGACCATAATTAACTTTGGTCGGTTGGTTGAGGATTTTCTTCTACTTAACCATTTTATTATTTCCCTCACTGGTTCTATTTCTTTTTCCGATTCCGATTCTTCTTCCGATTCCGACTCTTCTTCCGGTTCCTCTTCGGGAACTTGTGAATCAGTCCACGAATCATTTCAATTTACATTTGACTCTTCATTATTATTAGGTGAGTCAATGGGACTTGTTCTAGAGGTAGACATCTATCACATAATATCAAACACGTTAAGAGATTAATTTATCACATAATATTCACATGTAAAAAATATATAGTTTCCAACAAAATTTGTTAAGCAATCATTTTTCAAGTAAACACGGTGGAAGTCCAGACTCACTAATGTATCCTAACAAACTCGATAAGACACACTAATGCAAAATTCTGGTTCTCTAAGACCAACACTCGGATACCAACTGAAATGTCCCGTTCATATTGATTATAAACGTTCCATATTAATTGATTTCGTTGCGAGGTTTTGACCTCTACATGAGACGTTTTTCAAAAACTGCATTCATTTTTAAAACAACCATAACCTTTATTTTATCAATAAAGGTTTCAAAAGCATTACGTAGATTATCAAATAATGATAATCTAAAATATACTGTTTACACACGACCATTACATAATGGTTTACAATAGAAATATATTACATCGACATATGTTTCTTGAATGCAGTTTTTACATAATATCATACAAACATGGACTCCAAATCTTGTCCTTATATTAGTATGCAACAGCGGAAGCTCTTAATATTCACTTGAGAATAAACATGCTTTAAACGTCAACAAAAATGTTGGTGAGTTATAGGTTTAACCTATATATATCAAATCGTAACAATAGACCACAAGATTTCATATTTCAATATACATCCCATACATAGAGATAAAAATCATTCATATGGTGAACACCTGGTAACTGACATTAACAAGATGCATATATAAGAATATCCCCATCATTCTGGGACACCCTTTGGATATGATATAAATTTCGAAGTACTAAAGCATCCGGTACTTTGGATGGGGTTTGTTAGGCCCAATAGATCTATCTTTAGGATTTGTGTCAATTAGTAGATCGGTTTGCTAATTCTAAGGCTACCAAGCAAAAGGGGCATATTCGGCTTCGATCATTCACCCATATAATGTAGTTTCATTTACTTGTGTCTATTTCGTAAAACATTTATAAAACTACATGTATTCTCATCCCAAAATATTAGATTTTAAAAGTGGGACTATAACTCACTTTCACAGATTTTTATTTCGTCGGGAAGTAAGACTTGGCCACTGGTCGTTTCACGAACCTATAACAAATATGTACATATATATCAAAGTATATTCAAAATATATTTACAACACTTTTAATATATTTTGATGTTTTAAGTTTATTAAGTCAGCTGTCCTCGTTAGTAACCTACAACTAGTTGTCCAACGTTAGATGTACAGAAAAAAATTGATATATATTATCTTGAATCAATCCACGACCCAGTGTATACACGTCTCAGGCTAGATCACAACTCAAAGTATATATATTTTTGGAATCAACCTCAACCATGTATAGCTAACTCCCACATTACTGCATATAGAGTGTCTATGGTTGTTCCAAATAATATATACACACGGGTCGATATGATATGTCAAAACATTTGCATACGTGTCTATGGTATCCCAAGATTACATAATATATTAGAATACATGTATAACACAATATAAGTTAGCTAGGATATGATTAATATAGATTTGTTACCAATTTTCACGTTGCTACAACAAGAAAAATTATCCAATCTTGTTTTACCCATAACTTCTTCATTTTAAATCCGTTTTGAGTGAATCAAATTGCTATGGTTTCATATTGAACTATATTTTATGAATCTAAACAGAAAAAGTATAGGTTTATAGTCAAAAATATAAGTTACAAGTCGTTTTTGTAAAGGTAGTCATTTCAGTCGAAAGAACGACGTCTAGATGACCATTTTAGAAAACATACTTCCACTTTGAGTTTAACCATGATTTTTGGATATAGTTTCATGTTCATAAGAAAAATCATTTTCCCAGAAGAACAACTTTTAATTCAAATTTCATCATAGTTTTTAATTAACTAACCCAAAACAGCCCGCGGTGTTACTACGACGGCGTATGTCCGGTTTTACAGTGTTCTTCGTGTTTCTAGGTTTTAAATCATTAAGTTAGCATATCATATAGATATAGAACATGTGTTTAGTTGATTTTAAAAGTCAAGTTAGAAGGATTAACTTTTGTTTGGGAACAAGTTTAGAATTAACTAAACTATGTTCTAGTGATTACAAGTTTAAACCTTCGAATAAGATAGCTTTATATGTATGAATCGAATGATGTTATGAACATCATTACTACCTCAAGTTTTCTGGATAAAGCTACTGGAAATGAGAAAAATAAATCTAGCTTCAAAGGATCCTTGGATGGCTTGAAAGTTCTTGAAGCAGAATCATGACACGAAAACAAGTTCAAGTAAGATTTCCACTCGAAATAAGATTGTTATAGTTATAGAAATTGAATGAAAGTTTGAATATGAGTATTACCTTGTATTATAAAGATATATTACTGTAAATAATAAAGATTTCTTGAGGTTGGATGATCACTCTACAATATTGGAAGTAAGCTAGCAAACTTGGAAGTATTCTTGATTTTATGAAACTAGAACTTGTAGAATTTATGAAGAACACTTAGAACTTGAAGATAGAACTTGAGAGAGATTAATTAGATGAAGAAAATTGAAGAATTAAAGTGTTTTTAGATGTTTTTGGTCATTGGTATATGGATTAGATATAAAGGATGTGTAATTTTGTTTACATGTAAATAAGTCATGAATGATTACTCATATTTTTGTAATTTTATGAGATATTTCATGCTAGTTGCCAAATGATGGTTCCCACATGTGTTAGGTGACTCACATGGGTTGCTAAGAGCTGATCATTGGAGTGTATATACCAATAGTACATACATCTAAAAGCTGTGTATTGTACGAGTACGAATACGGGTGCATACGAGTAGAATTGTTGATGAAACTGAACGAGGATGTAATTGTAAGCATTTTTGTTAAGTAGAAGTATTTTGATAAGTGACTTGAAGTCTTTCAAAAGTGTATGAATACATATTAAAACACTACATGCATATACATTTTAACTGAGTCGTTAAGTCATCGTTAGTCGTTACATGTAAGTGTTGTTTTGAAACCTTTAGTTTAACGATCTTGTTAAATGTTGTTAACCCATTGTTTATTAAATCAAATGAGATGTTAAATTATTACATTATCATGATATCATGATGTATTAATATATCTTAATATGATATATATACATTAAATGTCGTTACAACGATAATCGTTACATATATGTCTCGTTTCAAAATCATTAAGTTAGTAGTCTTGTTTTTACATACGTAGTTCATTGTTAATATACTTAATGATATGTTTACTTATCATAATATCATGTTAACTATATATATCCATATATATGTCATCATATAGTTTTTTTACAAGTTTTAACGTTCGTGAATCGCCGGTCAACTTGGGTGGTTAAATGTCTATATGAAACCTATTTCAATTAATCAAGTCTTAACAAGTTTGATTGCTTAACATGTTGGAAACATTTAATCATGTAAATATCAATTTCATTTAATATATAAAAACATGGAAAAGTTCGGGTCACTACACAACGAACATCTTCGAACCTTTAATCGGATTTGTACTCTATTTAAAATCAGAGAAGTTAAGGATGAACAGATCCATCTCATATTATTTCCCTGGACTTTAAAGGGAGAAGCCAAAGATTGGTTAGAATCATTACCTAAAGGGGCGATTGACACATGGGATGTTTTAGTTGAGAAATTTCTTAAAAGATTCTTTCCGGCATCTAAAGCCATGAGACTTCAAGGAGAAATTGTTACGTTCGCGCAAAAGCCAAATGAAACTTTATATGAAGCGTGGACAAGATTCGGAAAGTTGTTGAGAGGAAGTCCTCAACATGGCTTAGACACTTATCAAATAGTACAAATATTCTACAAGGATGCGACATTACTACACGAAAAGACATCGATATAGCAACTGGTGGTTCCATTATGAAGAAAACCGCAACTGAAGCTTACAAAATTATTGATAACACAGCCTCCCACTCACATGAGTGGCATCAAGAAAAAGACATCGTTAGATCATCTAAAGCGGCTAGAGCCGATTCTAGCCATGACTTTTATTCCATTTCCGTAAAGTTAGATGCTTTCGAGAGACGAATGGAAAAGATGACTAAAGATATTCACACAATACGAATTAGTTGTGAGCAGTGTGGAGGACCACATTTGACAAAAGATTGTCTCAGTATTGAACAAACAATCGAACAAAGAGAGAATGTTTCATATATAAACCAAAGGCCTGGAAATAATTATCAAAATAATTATCAACCGCCAAGACCAAACTACAGTCAAAATCAGAATAATAACTGAAATGTTCCATACAACAATCAACAAGGTCCTAGCAATCAACAAGTATCTAATAATACTTACAACCAGCAAAGACCTATTTTTCCAAATAAACCACCACAAACCGATGATAAAAAGCCAAATTTAGAAGATATGATGTCGAAGCTAGTTGAATCTCAAATGCAGTTTTTCACATCTCAGAAACAAAGTAACGAACAAAATGCTCAAGCATTTAGAAATCAACAAGCTTCAATCAAAAATCTGGAACAAGAAGTAAGCAACCTAGCAAGGTTGATAGGTGAAAGAAAACCGGGGAGTCTACCTAGTGATACAAATGCTAACCCCCGGAATGAAACAGCTAAAGCCATTACCACAAGAAGTGGTATTACACTTAAACCACCTGAAATACCTGTAATTTCTGATGACTCTATTCCTACTCCACAAGTACCACAGCCTGAGCAAGATAAGGAAACAGAACCGTTAGTTGAAAAGGTTAATGAAGATAACACATTTAAGGCTAAACCTTATGTTAAACCATACCAACCACCCATTCCTTACCCGAGTAAAATGAGAAAAGAAAGACTTGAAGCCGAGCAATCCAAATTCTTGGATATGTTTAAACAAATAAACATCAATCTTCCTTTCATTGATGTGATTTTAGGAATGCCAAGATATGCTAAATTCTTGAAAGGTCTAATCACTAATAGAAAGAAAATGGAAGAACTCTCGGCCATTACTATGAATGCTAATTGTTCTGCAGTGATGTTGAATAAACTACCGAAAAAACTCTCAGATCCAGGAAGTTTCACAATTCCATGTTTTCTAGGTAGTCTTAGTTCAATAGAAGCATTGGCAGACTTAGGTGCTAGTATAAATTTAATGCTGTGTTCATTATACGTTAAACTAGACCTTAGAGAATTGAAACCAACACGAATAAGCATACAACTAGCCGATCGATCAGTAAAATATCCTAGAGGGATAATGGAGAACATGCTAGTTAAAGTTGGTACTTTAGTATTTCCAGTAGATTTTGTTATTCTAGACATGGAAGAAGATTCTCGAGTTCCTCTTATATTAGGAAGACCATTCTTAAACACGGCTAAAGCAATAATAGACGTGTTCGGTAAGAAACTGACCCTAAGTATAGAGGACGAGAGTGTTACTTTTTCAGTTGATAGAGCCATGCAATAACCGCAATCTGTAAATGATACATGTTACTATATTCAAACTAAAGATTCACATGCAGAATTGTGACAAGAATTTCCAGAATTACAAGGAACGGAAGAATATTCTTTAGGAGAAGGAACTGAACCAATTGATGAAGCTGAAATGTTAGCCGTACTCATGGCTAATGCATACGAACCAATAACAGAAGAACTTCAAATGTTAAAAGAGGAAGACAGATATCGATACAAATCACCGATAGAAGAACCACCGATATTGGAGTTAAAGCCACTTCCAAACCATTTGGAATACGCTTATTTAAAAGGTGAATCTGAATTACCTGTAATAATATCGTCTTCTCATACGGAAAATGAAAAATCTCAACTCATTTCTGTGCTAAAAGCTCACAAACCAGCTATTGCATGGAAGATTCATGACATTAAAGGCATAAGTCCTTCGTATTGCACACATAAAATCCTTATGGAAGAAGGTCATAAAACCTATGTGCAACGCCAACGAATACTAAATCCTAATATGCAAGATGTTGTTAAGAAAGAAATTATTAAACTGCTAGATGCAGGTTTAATATATCTAATCTCTGATAGTCCATGGGTAAGCCCAGTTCATTGCGTACCTAAGAAAGGTGGCATGACTGTCATCACAAATAAAAAAGATGAGCTTATTCCTACTAGGACTGTAACAGGATGGCTTGTTTGTATTGATTATAGAAAATTAAATGACGCCACCAGAAAATATCACTTTCCATTACCTTTCATTGATCAAATATTGGAAAGATTAGCTGGGAACAGTTACTATTATTTTCTTGACGGTTTCTCCGGATACTTTCAAATTCCAATCGCACCCGAGGACCAAGAAAAAACCACATTCACGTACCCTTATGGTACTTTTGCTTATAAACGCATGCCATCTGGACTTTGCAACGCCCCTGCAACCTTTCAAAGGTGCATGATGGCGATTTTTCACGACATGATAGAAGAATGCATGGAAGTTTTCATGGATGACTTTTCAGTCTTCGGTGATACTTTTGAAACATGTCTAGTTAATCTTGAACGAATGCTTATTAGATGTGAGCAATCAAATCTAGTTCTTAATTGGGAGAAATGCCATTTCATGGTTAAAGAAGGCATCGTTCTTGGTCATAAAATTTCAAAGGAAGGAATTGAAGTAGATAGAGCTAAAGTAGATGTAATTGCTAAACTTCTACATCCCACAAATGTTAGAGGAGTTAGGAGTTTTCTAGGACATGCCAGTTTTTACCGACGTTTCATAAAAGATTTTTCTAAAATTGCCACTCCTATGAATAAACTCCTAGAAAAAGATGCTCCATTCATCTTTTCGGATGAATGCATCAAATCTTTTAATATTCTTAAAGAAAAACTCACTAATGCACCGATCATGATAACTCCAAATTGGAATCTACCATTTGAACTCATGTGCGATGCAAGTGATTTTGCAATGGGAGCCGTTTTAGGACAAAGGATTAAAAAACGATTTCAACCTATTTATTACGCTAGTAAGACGTTACAAGGAGCACAAACGAATTACACAACTACTGAAAAAGAACTCCTTGCTATTGTCTTTGCTTTTGACAAATTTCGTTCATATCTCATTCTAGCTAAAACGGTGGTCTATACCGACCATTCTACTCTTAGATACCTATTTTCAAAACAAGATGCCAAACCACGATTAATCAGTTGGATCTTACTCTTACAAGAGTTTGATATTGAGATCCGAGACAAAAAGGGAGCAGAAAATCTCGCCGCTGATCATCTTTCTCGTCTTGAAAATCCTGAATTAGAAGTTCTAAATGAATCGGCTATACAAGACAACTTTCCTGATGAATATCTTTTGAAGATCGATTATAGTGAAATTCCATGGTTTACAGACTATGCAAACTACTTAGTATGTGGATTCCTTGAAAAAGGGTTGTCGTACCAAAACCGAAAGAAATTTTTTAGTGATATAAAACACTATTTTTGTGAAGATCCACATTTGTTTACATAGATAATCTAATGGAAGTTGAAGATGAAGTTATTCACAATTTCGACACCACAGCTAACTAAGTGTGGGAAGATTCGAATGTTTTAAGATCCTGTATTTCTGTTAGAGTTAGATGTTCTGTTTTCGTGTAGTTTTCGAAAATGGAATCCGAATGGTCTTTCCCTAGCAGACCCTAAAGAACTAGTCTTCTCCCTCCATTCTGAATTTTTGTGTTTTTAGGTTTTACGAGATGAAGAATTCCTTTGATCTGAACCATGGTCTACTACTACACGCTATGATTACTAAACGTAATAATAACACCTTCCTGAGTGAACTGGTATCATTCATAAGAGACAAAATGGACGAAGTGAGGAAAGAACTCAGGAAGAATCATAATAAGACACATTTTGGTAAAGTAAAATCGAAATCCGCAACAAAAAGAAGAGCACGACAACTTGAAAGATGTCATAAATGAGGAAAATGGTCACACGAAGGGAAATGTTCGAACAATCAAACACATTCCAATTCTGAATTCGTTACTTTATGTAGAGAAGGTCCGTTCATATGTTTAGAAGAAAAATTATTGAAAAATCGAGGTTACGCTTATGTAGCAATGGAAAACCAAATCGAACGACTCTCCTATGAGTCAACTAAAGCAGGTCTCTGAGAATTCTTTCTCACAGGTAAGTATGTACAGTTTTTATTTGTTTTTATTTATTACTTTTAACCTTTTGATAATAAATGCTTAATCGTTCGCTATAAAGTATTAAATTGATATTCAATAAAATTAGGTATGTGAAACCAAAATTATTGATATCATACAAAAATTTAATTCATCACTGCAAAATTTACTATTTATTCATAAGGTATAAATATCTTTAATCAATCAATCCAAAATATTTCAGAAATTCGTTAGGAGTAAAACTAGGTAATATAGTCGAAATTACTTTACCCAAAAGGGGGAAGTATATTTTTGTTAATATTTGATTGATTAAAGTGGGATAAAAGACTAAAAAGTTTTTTATTTTTACCATGTTTTTAAAAATTAATATATAACTATATTATTTTTAAATGTAAGTTTGTAAACTAATGTATATAAATACCAATAATATTTATATGAAATTTTGTGCATTTTAAATTTAAGTTTGGTGTGAATTTAAAAACAAAAATTTACTTTATTTCATTAAGTAAAAAATTTGATATTTAAAATTCGTCGTAAGTTGAAGACTAGGTAATGGAACTGAAATTGCTTTACCTGAGGGCGGGACGAGAAATTTTATTATCATTATTTTTTTAATTTTATTGATCTAAAGTATGCCAAAAACATTAAAAAACCCCCAAAAAAAATCTTTGCTTTTAAAACAATCGCTTTAAAATGAAAAATTTTAAAATTTTGTCGAGGGACGAACTAGGTAAACGTACCAAAACGCCCTCAATCTAAAAAGAAACAAAATTTTAAATTAAGTAATTATTTGTTTTATAAGTTAAAGTTTTTATATAAAAAAAATCAGGGACCCCATGCGATTGCTTGGGGTTTACCCTTATTTTCCATGCAATCGCATGGAGCTGAAAAACTAGACAGAATAAAAAAGCATCAACTGGTCTCTGCTCCTCACTCCACACACACATATCCACGAACACACACACTGAAAACTCTCTAAAATCTTCAATTTTTCACCAAAATTCATGAAATTTCTTGCTATAACCCGTTCCAATCATGCCTTTCTTCAGTGGGGAAGTAAAAAGGTAAAAATTTCACCCCTAAACTCATAAATTTTCTAATTTTTATGATAATTATAATTAATTGTCCTAATTTAATTTTGATAATTTCTAGCATAATTAGAATTAAATTGTTAGTATATTATGCTGATATAACCTAGATTGATGCTATTTGTCATGATTTGAAGCCTTAAAATTCAAATTTTTTACAAATCTAGGGTTTGTGTTCTTGAGCAATTTGGGGCTTTTTGATATAAACAGGTTATGGCTGATTTTTATTATGAATTATTGCTAAATTAAGTAGTGTAATATGTTTAGGTTGCTAAATGATCCAAACCTTGATCATAAACATGATTTATGAGCATCAAAGTGGACTTTTTAAGTCTAAAATACATGAACTTGATTATTTTGATATGAATGTCATTTGAAACTTGTTTAATTGCTAGTAATGGTTATTTTAACATGTTATTTGAGTTGAATGCTTATGAATTTTGTATACCTTTTCATATATGCTTATTTGAAAAATTGTAGAATTGATTAAAATATGAAAATGAGTATAAGTTTAATATGGATTAAACATGTTATTGTAATTGTTTTAATTTGTTATTTTGCTAACACTAATGCATATTTGGATGCACAAATTTTATGTTTAATGTGTTTTGCAAAGAAATATAGATACGAACGGTGCATCATCATCTAGACAACCTGAACAAGAACCTGATCAAGAACCACAACCGGAACCACAACCTGAACAACAACAACATTATGATCAACACATGCTATATCATGAGCCGGAACCACTATTTTACACTCATTATCGTCAGTTTCAGCCTCACCCGAGGATTATGCACCCATTTATCGATGACCAACAGTTACATCTCAACCTAAGATTCGATCGTTGTTGGACCGAATACCCAAAATTTCAAAAGAACATGCACATTCTTTACCACAAAAATATTGAAATGCCTTGAGTAATCGATTGGGAGCCTTTGGAAGCAGTTAACCTAGCCAAACCGGTTAGAGATTTACTAGTTCAGAGGTATGGTAACTCTGCATTTAATGATTAGATCCGCTTATTTAATACACGTAGAACTATATATAGAGAATGGTGTGTTGAATTTCTTAGTACTCTAGAGTTAAATAATGAAGTTACTATGATAGGAGATAAAAGTTTTATTAGATTTCTTTTAGGAGGTACAATGTACAAAATGTCCATGTTGGACATGGCTAGAGCTCTATTAATCTACACCCCCGCTGAGATTATTACACCTGATTGTAATAGTTTAATTACTGAAGGTGAAAGAGTAGATAGAAATTTTGACGCTAACGCCATATGGAGGCGTATGTCAAGATTTAGGGAATTTACGCGGGGTGGAAGACACTCCTACTTAGATATTGATAGAGCAGAGCTCCGGATAATACATAGATTCTTAGCGAACTCGATTACACAACGGGGTAGAAACAAGGAAAAAATGACCCTAAACGATTTATTTTACCTTAAGTGTATTCGAGACCCGAGGAGCTTTATTAACATTCCTTATTGCGTAAGCCACTATTTGTCTAAAGTTGTTGAGGGTATGCAAGCAGGAAGTATTATAGGAGGAGGTATTTTTGTAACTCTCATTGGAGAGTACTTAGGTGTAGATAAAGAGCATGGGGTCCGATGGTAGAGATTGAGGAACAAGCCGAGAGCATAGGCTTGCAGGTTTATCAAGGTGCAAAGGTACTAAAACGGAGGCACAATATGCCAATACCATATCAGGGCACCCATTCACAGGTAGAGAGGGGTTCGGATGAGGAGATAGAGGAAGCAGATGACATTAGGGATGTCATTAGGGATAGTTATACTGATGTCTTCCAGCATGTAGATGAGGTGGAAATGAATAACCAGGCTAGGCATCATCAGTATGAGAAGTGGAGAGCCGCGGATGAGTATGAGCACTCCAGGCGACGCCAACACGATAGCTGGCAAGTTCATCAGCACCAAATCATGAGCTAGCTATCATATCAGGTACCACATAACTACATCTCGACTCGGCCTGCTTTTTATCCACCACATCAGCCCGACATGCAACCACCCTTTGACCTGTACGACCCCAATCAAGCCTACCAGGACACCTATCACCAACCATGGAACCCGAGTGATGATATGAACTGGAATCCCTATCCAAATCAATAGTGTTCCATTGGTGATTCCTTATCTTTTATTATTTTTATCTATTTATGTTAAACATTTAACATTTTGATACTTTTATGTAATGTTTAACATTTTTATTATTTTGTACTAATATTTCATTTTTGTAATTTCAAAGTGGGATATTAAGTCTCATTTCAAAATACCATGCATGTTTATATTTGTATTGTATGTATTTTATCTCATGTACACAACAGGGTAAAACAGCGCATTTTCAAAGACTTGGTGTAAGACCCTAATATTTATTGTACAGAGATGTAAATAGGGTACATGAAGTGTGGGTGACATTGTGTAATTAAACAGAAGTCAGAAACTGTCCAGCACGTTGTGCGCGCCGCACACCCTTACTGTAGCCGGATTCTGTTTCTTTTAATGAGATATTTTGGAAGGGCTATTTGGTAAATTCACTTGGGAACGAGTTAAAGGCCACCAGATCTGTTTGAGGAGTATCATAACTCCATTAACACCTACCTTTATCCATTCCACTTAAATTCTAAAGAGAGAAGAGTTCTTGAGTGAGAAAGCTCAAATCCAAGAGGAAGAAATTGATTTCGGGTCAAGGCGCGTGCATTAAAGTTGTTCATCTAATCACTTTCTACGTTGTGATTGTGGTGGTATGCTATAATCTTGATTTCCTTATTCTAATTTGTTTAAGGGTTAGGGTTTGAGTTAGTGATGAACATAAAACCCATATTTGGTGATTTTGGGTGTTCTTGGGTAAGATTGAGTCATGAGGACTCAAAGTTGACTAACGTAGGGTTTTGAATTGATAAATGTGTTTATGTGTCTTAATTGGTTAGTTAATTACTAGCACACCTAGTTATTTAGCAAATGGTTGTTGTTTGGGTTTGAAGATGACTCAAAATGGGTGTGTTGGTTTTAAAATGGTCAAAATGTTAATGATTGACCTAGTTGGGAAATATGGGTATGAAATACCCTTATTGTGTATTAGTTAGTGTTGTTGGATCTTAATCACTAGCTTTGAGTGATTTATGATGGTCTTGACCTTAATGGGACGGTTTTGGCGATAATGGGGCATTTAATGCATTTAAGTCATTAAATGCACATAAGTGAATTGTTGGTATTTAGTCCAACTAGTTTGTATGTTGATTGAAGTACTTATTATATTAGGTACTTTGCTTTGAAGCTTGCGAAAGTATAAAACCGTCACCGAATCGTTAAGGTAAGTAGAATAATTATATGCGTAGGTATATAATGTATTTATTTGTGTAGCGTGAGATGTGAAGTGTCGATGTACTAAGACACTACGTTCATGTGACAAGTGAAGTGTCGATGTGCTAAGACACCACTCCATGAAAGGTAATGAGTGAAGTGTCGATGTGTTAAGACACCACTCGAGGTGAAGTATCGACGTGTTAAGATGCTACCTCAAGTAATATGAAGAGTGAAGTGTCGATGTGTTAAGACACCACTCGGGGTGAAGTATCAACGTGTTAAGATGCCACCCGTGGGATTAGTGTACGATGTGTTAAGTACTCTGATGGTTGTTATGAACACCGATGGGAAATTCGAGTACCATTCCTTGTACGATTGGTTAACCATGATTATGGTGTTGTAGAGTAAGCATATTATATTGTATAAATTGTATATATGCTATTGTATTGCTAGCTTGTGGTATTGGAGGTTAATAGCTTGTATTTTGAGACGATAAGCTAATTGTGTAGCTAGCATGTATGCGGTATGTGTATAAGTATTTGCAAGTAGGTATATTATATATGTACATGTATAATCATGGCATTCACTAAGCTTTGCTTACCCTCTCGTTGTTTACCTTTTTATAGGCTCCGGCGTGGACAAGGGTAAGGGCATTCGATTGGATTAGAGATCCCGCTTTGTTTGTTAGGGGACGCTTTTGGATGTATTAGCTTTCGAAGTTTGATCAAGAATTGGGTAGTTTAACCCCAAACATCATGCTCTAGTGTCGTTTGGAAGTTAAACTAATTCAGTTGAAAATTCTACTTTTGTACGAAACTCGTATTACGGCATATGTGGGCCCGGTTTCGTAAAACTTATTTTATTATTGAATCGTGCGAGTTTTAACTATTATATCATGTTGTGAAAAGTGTTTCGTCTAAATATGTCGGGAAGTGGGAGATCTTTATTTGAAAATTGATAAAACCGGATAGAACTGAATTTGGCCTGTGCGCGCCGCGCACCCTGAGGTGGTGTGCGTGGCGCACCCTTCTGACTTAAAAAAAAAATAAAAAATTTATTTCGCGTATTCGGTTGGTTATTGGTTTGGGTTGTTTCACGTGGTATCAGAGTATGGTCTAAGGAATTTAGGCGACTTGAGATAGGTGCCTAGACTTAGACTTTAATGTGTATACGTTTAATGCGGGACTTGTAGGAGACGGGTCGGACCGGGAGTTGATTAGTGCTTAGGTTTATGTGAACTAACCTTGCGCTAATTGTTTTGTGTTGTGTTAGCAATCATCAAGCGAGATAGACGTTGTACTAGCAAGTTAATGCGACGTGCTCGCGTAACAATGATTAGCTACCATTGTTACGGGTTCAAATCGTGTCAAACAAGTGATGTACGATGATTGTTGAGCAAGATGGGGTAGTGTGGTGTATATGTATATACATATGTGTTAAGTCCTTTCGTTTCGTTGTTTAATCTTTTCTGTTTTATAGAATGAAGGCGAGAAATGGACCCGAAAATGATAATGGAGGTAAAAGCGAGGACCCCGAGTTTACGGCCAAAGTTGAGGCCATCTTTAAACGTCAAAAGGCGAAGTTTCACGAAGATGTTAAGAAGATGTTCCTAGATACGATTGACGAGCAACTAGTCAATGTGGTAACGGAACAAGTTAAGGCCGTTCTTCACGAAGATAATGTGGGAATACGGGACTTTTTCTATAAGAATTTCAAGGATTCTCAACCTCCCACCTTTGAAGGTGAACGAGACCCTCTCAAGAGTGCCCGTTGGATCTTCGATATGGAGGGGGCCTTCCGTACTTGTGAATGTCCTCTCGATAAGATGATAAGGTACGGGTGTAGTATGTTGAGGGGCGATGCTAAATTGTGGTGGGAGGCAAAGATCCAAGTTTATGGTGAAGAACAATGCATGGAATTCACTTGGGATGAATTTAAGGCAGAATTTTTGGATGAGTACCGAACTTTGGCCGATCTTACAAGGCTTAAGGATGAGTTACGTTCCTTGAGGCAAGGGTCAATGGATTTGAACACTCTCAAATCCGTGTTTTTGTCCAAGACTCAATTTTGCCCGGAGTATGTCGGGAATGATAAAATGTTGAAGGAAGACTTCTATCGAATCTTAAATGATAGTTATCAAGAGAAGATAAGTGTGAATGTGGTGAAAAGTTTTGATGAGTTGTTCAATATGGCCAAAGGTTTTGAGGCGCTCGTGTTGAGGAAGAGTGGCTTTACTTTTGGCAAAAGAAAGATAGAAGGTTCGAGCCATTCGAACTTTTCAAACAAAAAGAACAAGAAGGGTTCCGAGAGTGTTGGTAGTGTGAAGAAAGGTGCTTCTGGAGATTTTTCTTATGCGTGCTACAATTGTGGACAAAAGGTCCATATGGCACATGAATGTCCGAAACCATCATCTACAACCAAGCTTACTTGTTTTAATTGTGGTAAAGAAGGGCACAAGAGGCCGGAGTGTCCCGATTTGTGCAACGATAATGTTAAGCGGCTAGAGAAGGCGGCGGGTACGGCTAGGGGTCGCAATTATTTGATGACCAATGATGAAGCCAAGCAATCTAACGAAGTTTTCTCAGGTACTTTCATGGTTAACTCTAATCCGGCACGGATACTTTTTGATAGTGGTGCTAATTTGTCCTTTGTGTCACCTCGATTTGTGCCTAAGTTAAATAAACTGCTAGCTAAGTTAAGTCATCCGGTAGAAGTCGAAATAGTGGATGGTAAAACGGTGATAGGGGTTGATGTTTGTAAAAATTGTAATGTTGTGTTTAGTACCGAAACTTTTGAAATCGATCTCATTCCGATGACTTTGGGTGATTTTGATATTGTCATTGGTATGGATTGGCTCGATCGTTATAGAGCCGATATTGCATGCCATGAAAAATCTATTCGTGTGAAGACCCCAAGTGGGGGAGAGTTAATTATTCATGGCGATAAGCGAAGAAGACTTGTGCCGATATGCACTTTTGCACGGGCACGTCGTTTCCTTGTTAGTGGTGGCATGGCTTTTCTTGCCCATGTTGTTGATTCTAGTGATGAGCCACCACCCATTGGTGAAATTCCGGTGGTAAATGAATTTGAAGACGATTTTCTGGATGAGTTACCGGGTGTTCCGGCGGAAAGACAAGTTGAATTTCGCATTGAGTTGGTTCCGGGGGCTACCCCCATTGCTAAAACTCCTTATCGTTTAGCACCAACAGAAATGTAAGAGTTGTTAAATCAAACCCAAGAATTACTTGAAAAGGATTTTATTCGACCGAGTGCTTCACCATGGGGCGCTCCGGTTTTATTCGTGAAGAAGAAGGATGGTAGTATGTGGATGTGCATCGATTATCGGGACTTGTACAAAGTGACGATCAAGAATCATTATCCATTGCCTAGGATTGACGATTTGTTTGACCAACTCCAAGGTGCAACGTATTTCTCTAAAATCGACCTACGGTCCGGCTATCACCAAATGCGGGTCCGTGAGGAAGATATTGAGAAAATGGCTTTTCGAACGCGTTATGGCCATTTTGAGTTTGTGGTAATGCCTTTTGGTCTTACGAATGCACCGGCGGCATTCATGGATCTTATGAACCGAGTGTGCCAACCTATGTTGGACAAGTCGGTAATTGTGTTCATTGACGACATACTTGTCTATTCGAATAGTATGAAGGAACATGAACATCATTTGCGGAGTGTGTTAAAGACGTTGCGGAAGGAGAAGTTGTATGCTAAATTCTCCAAATGTGAATTTTGGCTAAGGGAAGTTCAATTCCTTGGCCACATTGTGAACAAAGATGGTATTCAAGTAGATCCGGGGAAGATAGAGACGGTGAAGAGTTGGGGACGACCGACTACGCCTACGGAAATCCGAAGTTTTCTCGGATTGGCCGGTTATTATCGTCAATTTATCCAAGACTTTTCTAAGATCGCTTCTTCATTGACGAAATTGACGAGGAAGAACGCGAGATTTAATTGGGAAAACGAGCAAGAAATTGCTTTTCAATTGTTAAAAGAGAAATTGTGTCAAGCTCCGGTGTTACTATTGCCGGAAGGTGTGGAAGACATGACAGTTTATTGTGATGCTTCTCTAAATGGGCTCGGGTGTGTTCTAATACAAAGGGGTAAAGTCATCGCTTACGCCTCTCGACAATTAAAGGAACACGAAAAGAGATACCCGACTCATGATCTTGAATTGGCAGCGGTGGTTCATGCGTTGAAAATTTGGCGCCACTACTTGTATGGTGTCAAGAGTACGATTTATTCGGATCATAAGAGTTTGAAACATCTCTTTAACCAACGAGATTTGAATTATCGCCAACGTAGGTGGATGGATGTGGTAAAAGATTATGGTTGTGAAATACTTTATCATCCGGGCAAGGCGAATGTGGTCGCGGATGCGTTAATTCGAAAGAGTCATCACCCGGCGTTACGATTGGGATTGTTACGTATGATTATTACTAACGATTTCCTTGAAAAACTTGATGTGATTCAAATAGAAGCTTACGTTCACAACAAACATGAAGAACGAATTATGGGGCAATTGGAGTTTATTACTTCAGGCCCGCTTGGTTTGTTGTCCTTTCAAGGAAGAGTGTGGGTGCCTAAGATGGGGGATTATCGACGAGTACTACTTGATGAAGAACATAAGTCAAAGTATTCCATTCATCCGGGCGTGACGAAAATGTATCTTGATTTGAGGAAGGAGTATTGGTGGCCGGGCATGAAATGTGATGTTGTTAAGTATGTCGAGCAATGCGTCACGTGTTTGCAAGTTAAAGCATAACACCAAAAGTCGTATGGTAAGTTACAACCGTTAGAAATCCCAAAGTGGAAATGGAAGCACATTACCATGGATTTCATTACAAAATTACCAAAGACGGCCAGAACCCAATTTGATTCAATTTGGGTGATAGTTGATCGATTGACTAAAAGTGCTTTGTTTCTTCCCATTCGAGAAGCGATATCGTCGGAGACCTTGGCTAAGTTATTTATCAAGGAGGTGATATCGAGGCATGGAGTTCCTATATATATTATTTCAGATCGAGATACCCGTTTTACATCTCGGTTTTGGGAAAAGTTTCATGAAGATATGGGTACAAGAGTGAATATGAGAACGGCGTACCATCCTCAAACGGATGGTCAAACCGAACGTACGAACCAAACATTGGAGGATATGTTACAGGCGTGTATTATTGATTTCGGCGGTAGTTGGGATGAGCACTTACCTTTGGTGGAATTCTCGTACAATAATAGTTATCATACTAGTATCGGGATGCCACCTTATGAGATGCTTTATGGGCGAAGGTGTCGAACTCCAATTTGTTGGGGTGCAGTGGGACAAAAGGAAATCAGGAGTACCGATTTGGTTTTAGAGACGAATAGCAAGATTGATATGATTCGGGCTCATTTGAAAAAGGCGCAAGATAGACAAAAGTCGTATGCCGACAAACGTAGGCGATTGATCGAATTCCAAGAAGGTGACATGGTGATGCTTAAAGTTTCGCCATGGAAATGTGTTATTCAGTTTCGAAAACGGGGAAAGTTAGCTCCTCGGTTTATTGGGCCATTTAAAAATTTAGCTCGTGTTGGTGAAGTTGCGTATCGTTTGGAATTACCCGAAGACCTTGGGGGGATCCATAATACATTTCATGTTTCCCATCTCCGTAAGTGTCTTGCGGATGATTCATCATAGGTGCCTTTAGACGAGATTGAGCTAAACAATAAGTTAGAGTATATTGAGGATCCGATTACTATACTCGATGAGAAGGTCAAAAAGTTGAGAAATAAAGAGGTGGGAACTTTTAAAGTTCAATGGCGTCATAGTAAAGGTTCCGAATTTACTTGGGAGCCCGAAGAGTTCGTGTTAGTTTATCTTTTCTCTTGTCATGCGGCTTGGATCGCGAGGACGCGCTCCGATTCAAGTAGGGGAGAGTCGTAAGACCCTAATATTTATTGTACAGAGATGTAAATAGGGTACATGAAGTGTGGGTGACATTGTGTAATTAAACAGAAGTCCGAAACTGTCCAGCACGTTGTGCGCGCCGCGCACACTTAAGGGAGCGCGTCGCGCACCCTTACTGTAGCCGGATTCTGTTTCTTATAATGAGATATTTTGGAGGGGCTATTTGGTAAATTCACTTAGAAACGAGTTAAAGGCCACCAGATCTGTTTGAGGAGTGTCATAACTCCATTAACACCTACCTTTATCCATTCCACTTAAATTCTAGAGAGAGAAGAGTTCTTGAGTGAGAAAGCTCAAATCCAAGAGGAAGAAGTTGATTTCGGGTCAAGGCGCGTGCATTAAAGTTGTTCATCTAATCACTAGCTAGGTTGTGATTGTGGTGGTATGCTCTAATCTTGATTTCCTTATTTTAATTTGTTTAAGGGTTAGGGTTTGAGTTAGTGATGAACATAAAACCCATATTTGATGATTTTGGCTGTTCTTAGGTAAGATTGAGTCATGAGGACTCAAAGTTGACTAACCTAGGGTTTTGAATTGATAAATGTGTTTATGTGTCTTAATTGGTTAGTTAATTACAAGCACACCTAGTTATTTAGCAAATGGGTGTTGTTTGGGTTTGAAGATTGAAATGTCCCGTTCATATTGATTATAAACGTTCCATATTAATTGATTTCGTCGCGAGGTTTTGACCTCTATATGAGATATTTTTCAAAGACTGCATTCATTTTTAAAACAACCATAACCTTTATTTTTATCGATAAAGGTTTAAAAATCATTTCGTAGATTATCAAATAATGATAATCTAAAATATACCGTTTACACACGACCATTACATAATGGTTTACAATAAGAATATATTACATCAAAAATAAGTTTCTTGAATGCAGTTTTTACATAATATCATACAATCATGGACTCCAAATCTTGTCCTTATTTTAGTATGCAACAGCAGAAGCTCTTAATAATCACCTGAGAATAAACATGCTTAAAACGTCAACAAAAATGTTGGCGAATTATAGGTTTAACCTATATATTATCAAATCATAATAATAGACCACAAGATTTCATATTTCAATATACATCCCAAACATAGAGATAAAATTCATTCATATGGTGAACACCTGGTAACCGACATTAACAAGATGCATATAAGAATATCCACTATCATTCCGGGAAATCCTTCGGACATGATAAAAACGAATTCGGAGTACTAAAGCATCCGGTACTTTGGATGGGGTTCGTTAGGTCCAATAGATCTATCTTTAGGATTCACGTCAATTAGTAGGTCGGTTTACTAATTCTTAGGTTACCAAGCAAAAGGGGCATATTCAGCTTCGATCATTCACCCATTTAATGTAGTTTCAATTACTTGTGTCTATTTCGTAAAACATTTATAAAACTGCATGTATTCTCATCCCAAAATATTAGATTTTAAAAGTGGGACTATAACTCACTTTCACAGATTTACTTCGTCGGGAAGTAAGAATTGGCCACTGGTCGATTCACGAACCTATAACAAATATGTACATATATATCAAAGTATGTTCAAAATATATTTACAACATTTTTTAATACGTTTTACCGTTTTAAGTTTATTAAGTCAGCTGTCCTCGTTAGTAACCTACAACTAGTTGTCCACAGTTAGATGTACAATAAATAAATTGATATATATTATATTGAATAAATCCACGACCCAGTGTATACACGTCTCAGGCTAGATCACAACTCAAAGTATATATATTTTTGAAATCAACCTCAACCCTGTATAGCTAACTCCAACATTACTGCATATCGAGTGTCTATGATTGTTCCAAATAACATATATACATGGGTCGATATGATATGTCAAAACATTTGCATACGTGTCTATGGTATCCCAAGATTACATAATATATTAGAATACATGTATAATATAATATAAGTTAGCTAGGATATGATTAATATGGATTTGTTACCAAATTTCACGTAGCTACAACAAGAAAAAATATCAAATCCTGTTTTACCCATAACTTCTTCGTTTTAAATCCGTTTTGAGTGGTTCAAGTTGCTATGGTTTCATATTGAACTTAAGTTTATGAATATATACAGAAAAAGTATAAGTTTATAGTCAGAAATACAGGTTACAAGTCGTTTTTGTAAAGGTAGTCATTTCAGTCGAAAGAACGACGTCTAGATGACCATTTTGAAAAACATACTTCCACTTTTAGCTTACCATTATTTTTGGATATAGTTCCATGTTCATAAGAAAAATCATTTTCCCAGAAGAACAACTTTTAAATCAAATTTTATCATAGTTTTTAATTAACTAACCCAAAACAGCCCGCGGTGTTACTACGACGGCGTATATCCAGTTTTACGGTGTTTTTCGTGTTTTCCGGTTTTAAATAATTAAGTTAGCATATCATATAGATATATAACATGTATTTAGATGATTTTAAAAGTCAAGTTAGAAGGATTAACTTTTGTTTGCGAACAAGTTTAGACATAACTAAACTATGTTCTAGTGATTTCAAGTTTAAACCTTCGAATAAGGTAGTTTTATATATATGAATCGAATGATGTTATGAACATCATTACTACCTCAGGTTTTGTGGATAAACCTACTGGAAATGAGAAAAATAGATCTAGTTTCAAAGGATCCTTGGATAGCTTGAATGTTCTTGAAGCAGAATCATGACACGAAAACAAGTTCAAGTAAGATTTCCACTCAAAATAAGATTGTTATAGTTATAGAAATTGAATCAAAGTTTGAATATGAGTATTACCTTATATTAGAAATATATCTTACTGTAAATAAGAAAGATTTCTTGAGGTTGGATGATCACTTTACAAGATTGGAAGTAAGCTAGCAAACTTGGAAGTATTCTTGATTTTATGAAACTAGAACTTATAGAATTTATGAAGAACACTTAGAACTTGAAGATAGAACTTGAGAGAGATTAATTAGATGAAGAAAATTAAAGAATGAAAGTGTTTGTAGGTGTTTTTGGTCGTTGGTATATGGATTAGATATAAAGGATGTGTAATTTTGTTTACATGTAAATAAGTCATGAATGATTACTAATATTTTTGTAATTTTATGAGATATTTCATGCTAGCTTCCAAATGATGGTTCCCACATGTGTTAGGTGACTCAAATAGGCTGCTAAAAGCGGATCATTGGAGTGTATATACCAATAGTACATACATCTAAAAGCTGTGTATTGTACGAGTACGAATACGGGTGCATACGAGTAGAATTGTTGATGAAACTGAATGAGGATGTAATTGTAGCATTTTTGTTAAGTAGAAGTATTTTGATAAGTGTCTTGAAGTCTTTCAAAAGTGTATGAATACATATTAAAACACTACATGTATATACATTTTAACTGAGTCGTTAAGTCATCGTTAGTCGTTACATGTAAATGTTGATTTGAAACCTTTAAGTTAACGATCTTGTTAAATGTTGTTAACCCAAAGTTTATTATATCTAATGAGATGTTAAATTATTATATTATCATGATATTATGATATATTAATATATCTTAATATGATATATATACATTTAAATGTCGTTACAACGATAATCGTTACATATATGTCTCGTTTCGAAATCCTTAAGTTAGTAGTCTTGTTTTTACATATGTAGTTCATTGTTAATATACATAATGAAATGTTTACTTATCATATATCATGATTAAACATAGTGTAACAATATCTTAATATGATTCATATGTAATTAGTAAGACGTTGTTATAACGATAATCGTTATATATATCGTTTTCGAGTTTCTTAATTCAATACGCTCATTTTTATGTATATAACTCATTGTTAAAATACCTAATGAGATACATACTTATCATCATATAGTTTTTACAAGTGTTAACGTTCGTGAATCATCGGTCAACTTGGGTGGTCAATTGTCTACATGAAACCTATTTCAATTAATCAAGTCTTAACAAGTTTGATTTCTTAACATGTTGGAAACACTTAATCATGTAAATATCAATTTCATTTAATATATATAAATATGGAAAAGTTCGGATCACTACAGTACCTACCCGTTAAATAAATTTCGTCCCGAAATTTTAAGCAGTTGGAGGTGTTGACGTATCTTCTGGAAATAAGTGCGGGTATTTCTTCTTCATCTGATCTTCTCGTTCCCAGGTGAACTCGGGTCCTCAACGGGCATTCCATCGAATCTTAACAATTGGCATCTTGTTTTGCTTAAGTCTTTTAACCTCACGATCCATTATTTTGACGGGTTCCTCGATGAATTGAAGTTTTTTGTTGATTTGGATTTCGTTTAATGGAATAGTGAGATCTTCTTTAGCAAAACATTTCTTCAAATTCGAGACGTGGAAAGTGTTATGTACAGCCGCGAGTTGTTGAGGTAACTCAAGTCGGTAAGCTACTGGTCTGACACGATCAATAATCTTGAATGGTTCAATATACTTTGGATTTAATTTCCCTCGTTTACCAAATCGAACAACGCCTTTCCAAGGTGCAACTTTAAACATGACCATCTCTCCAATATCAAATTCTATATCTTTTCTTTTAATGTCAGCGTATCTCTTTTGTCGACTTTGGGTGGTTTTCAACCGTTGTTGAATTTGGATGATCTTCTCGGTAGTTTCTTGTATTATCTCCGGACCCGTAATCTATCTATCCCCCACTTCACTCCAACAAATCAGAGACCTGCACTTTCTACCATAAAGTGCTTCAAATGGCACCATCTCAATGCTTGAATGGTAGCTGTTGTTGTAGGAAAATTCTGCTAACGGAAGGTGTCGATCCCAACTGTTTTCGAAATTAATAACACATGCTCGTAGCATGTCTTCAAGCGTTTGTATCGTCCTTTCGCTCTGCCCATCAGTTTGTGGATGATAAGCAGTACTCATGTCTAGACGAGTTCCTAATGCTTGTTGTAATGTCTGCCAGAATCTTGAAATAAATCTGCCATCCCTATCAGAGATAATAGAGATTGGTATTCCATGTCTGGAGACGACTTCCTTCAAATACAGTCGTGCTAACTTCTTCATCTTGTCATCTTCTCTTATTGGCAGGAAGTGTGCTGATTTGGTGAGACGATCAACTATTACCCAAATAGTATCAAAACCACTTGCAGTCCTTGGCAATTTAGTGATGAAATCCATGGTAATGTTTTCACATTTCCATTCCGGAATTTCGGGTTGCTGAAGTAGACCTGATGGTTTCTGATGCTCAGCTTTGACCTTAGAACACATCAAACATTCTCCTACATATTTAGCAACATCGTCTTTCATACTCGGCCACCAAAAATGTTTCTTAAGATCTTTGTACATCTTTCCCGTTCTAGGATGTATTGAGTATCTGGTTTTATGAGCTTCTCTAAGTACGATTTCTCTCATATCTCCAAATTTTGGTACCTAAATTCTTTCAGCCCTATACCGGGTTCCGTCTTCCTGAATATTAAGATGCTTCTCCGATCCTTTGGGTATTTCATCCTTTAAATTTCTCTCTTTTAAAACTCCTTGTTGCGCCTCCTTTATTTGAGTAGTAAGGTTAGTGTGAGTCATTATATTCATAGCTTTTACTCGAATGGGTTCTCTGTCCTTTCTGCTCAAGGCGTCGGCTGCCACATTTGCCTTCCCCTGGTGGTAACGAATTTCAAAGTCGTAATCATTCAACAATTCAATCCACCTACGCTGCCTCATATTCAGTTGTTTTTAATTAAATATGTGTTGAAGACTTTTGTGGTCGGTATATATAATACTTTTGACCCCATATATGTGACGACCCGGAAATTTCCGACCAAATTTAAACTTAATCTTTATATAATATGCGACATGATGAACAAAGTCTGTAATAATGAAGTCTCAAAAACTTTGAACTGTGTTCATGTATACATCTGACCATTGACTATTCCCGACGATTCACGAACAATTGTTTGTAAATAAATATGTATATATTATATATCAATGTAAAGATATATGATAATCAATGGATTGGTTATGTGACGATCGCTCCAAATCCATATGGACGAACACGTCATTCATCAATTTCATTGCGAGGTATTTGACCTGTATATGATACGTTTTGTAAACATTGCATTCTTTTGAAAAGGCACACCATAAATGAATATTTAAATCAAAGGTTTTCGACATCTGATGATTTCTACATATAGACAATCACCGTAAATAATAGTTTACAATAGTACTTCCATTGACAATGCAGTCAAAATAAGATACATGGTGATGATTTGGTGAATGCAACGTTTCCTTGATAAATATGCCATGTAAGACTCCATGCACATAGCTTGTCTAACATATAAGTAAACAGCGGAAGACTTCTAGGAACCTGAGAATAAACATGCTTCAAGTGTCAACACAAAGGTTGGTGAGTTCATAGTTTTAATTTTACACATAATCCGTATATCAATGTGGATTACAAAAGTTCAGTTGTTTTATTCAAAACGTTTATCAATAGGTTTTACATAACAGGTGGATCACAAGATTTCAGTTGTTTCATCCGAAACGTTTATCAATCGGTTCTACAAAAATGAGCACCCTGGTAACCAAGCCTTAACGTCTATAATAAGTACCCCTCGTTTAACATGCAACCAACATGTACAATACACGCAATCCAACGTGTACTAACTTCAAATAGCATACGTCTGTTTTATAGTTCAGGCTAGAGTTTCTTTCTATACCTGGAACAGACGGGGATGTCAAACCCTATGGATCCATATACTACTACTCGCGCCCACCAGTTCTTATAACTGGCAGTTAACAGTTACCAAAGCTAAGGGATTTTCGGTTCAAACTCAGTGTAGAATTTAGTATGTACTTGTATCCATTGCGTTTAAAATAAAGTGCATGTATTCTCAGCCCAAAAATATATATTGCAAAAGCAATTAAAAAGGGATCAATGAAACTCACGCATATAAATCTAGTATTTTCAGTATTTATAAACAGTCGCATGTATTCTCAGCCCAAAAATATATTGAGTAAAAGCATTTAAAACTGGAGCAAATGAAACTCACTGTTTAATATTGATATACAATATTGTAGGAAAGCACGTAGACGCATCGGAGATGATAAACACGAGGTTTGATTCAAAAAAATACCCCCGAACATTACCCATAATTTCCTTAGCAATAACCCATAATTTCCTTAGCTCTAGCTCGCTTGGAAACCATTTTGAAAGTGACAAGCTCATAACCTCGTCGTAGTATTTTATGTATAATACTAATAATAATAATAAGATTAATAATAATAATAATAATCTTAATAATAATAATAATAATAATAATAATAATAATAATAATAATAATAATAATAATAATAATAATAATAATAATAATAATAATAATAAATATTATACTGAGTAATATATGTGTTTTACAAAACAGATTTCGATCAAATTTATAGATGTGGTCAGGCCAGGTCTGCCATGCGATCGCATGGCTCCCAAGGCCTTTTCCCATGCGATCGCATGGGGATGTTTTACAGCTCACATTTGTTTAACTTCTTGTTTGTCGACATAATTTTATATTAATATAATATATATAATTTAAATAATTAATTATATATTATATTAAATTCACGTGCATAGTTGACTTGTAATTTTTGTTCCGATAAGTCGTACGTCATCACTCGACTTATGTCCCGGTTCCGGTTTTTCAAATGGCCTTTCGTATGCTGAGAAAACTTGCATTTTACATTTCGTGACTCGTACCTCTGTTAAAATATAGCCTTAAATTATCCATAAACTATGTCACTCAAAGTGTATCTTATACGTTTGAGTGTTTTGGTCATTTACTTCTATAAATCATCGTCTCACTATTTGTTAAAATACATTTTAAAATAGTGTTACTGTAGCAAAGTTACTGTAGAAAAGTCAATTTCACTGTAGCAATTTCAATGTAGCAATTCACTGTAGCAAAGTCAATTTCACTGTAGCAAATAGTGATTTTCGAAAACACTGTAGCATTTTGAGTAATGTGGCAATTTGAAAACACTGTAGCAAATTAGTGTTTTACTGGTTCATCTTAAACGCTTTAGTTAACTTATCTAAATATCAATCGAATAAATAAACGAATGTTACTATCGTTTACTAAATAACTTGAAATCATATATATTCAAATAGATATATAAACCAATAAGTTTAATGTACGGTATCATGCAATTAAAACTTTGTTACGTTTTCAAGTTATAGTATATATATGTATCTATTTACATATAATGGTTTGCGAATCGTTGAGAACAACCGAAGGGTAATTGAATAGTTCAAAATTTTGAGATTCAACTTCATAGGCTTTGCTTATCGTGTCGGAAACGTTAAAGATTAATTTTAAATTTAGTCGAAATTTTCGGGTCATCACAGGTTAAGTATGTTTTGTGGTATTGGATATTATTCGATAAAAGTTATATCAATGGATTGGTTATTGAATATATTTTTACCGACGTTCTTCAAGTATCTTATAACACAAAAGTAATAATTTAAAATAATATGAGACGGAGGAAGTACAAAAATATATCGAGTCACACAACTGTAATGAACCCATTATGATTAAATGTACGCCCACATAATAAATTAAATTTTGATTACTATTATTATTTTTATGAAAATAATACAATTTTCATAAATATTAGTATTACTATCATTTTATAAATACAAGAGTTATTGTCATAAGTATTATTAATAGGATTATCATATTTAGTATTATTATTATTATTATCACTATTATCATTGTAGTAAAATTATTATAGTTATTATTATTATTATCAGTATTAATATTATTATTATTACCATTATTACTACAAATAACATTATTTTTAAATCTATCGTTTTGTTAAAACTAGAAATATCATTAAAAGTAACATCTTTAGTATTATCATTATTATTATTATTATTATTATTATTATTATTATTATTATTATTATTATTATTATTATTATTATTATTATTATTATTATTATTATTATTATTATCATTATTATTATTTTTATTATTATTATCAAAATTACTATTATTAAAAATTATTTTTATTATGAGAATAAAGGTTTTAAAAATATTGTTAAAGTTATAAGTATAAAAATAAAGAATACATATACAAAAATATATTTAAATTACATAACTTAACTATATTAAAATTTCTATATATAAAAATGAAAATATTTAAATAAATAATGAAACTTATAGATTATTGAATATACCAAATACATCATTAATAATAATATATAGAATTATTCGCTTACAAGAATATGTTTTAATATATATATATGAATGATATAGGTTCGTGAATTTTAGGCCAACCCTGCATTGTTCAGTATCGTCATATGCATATTTTTACTACAAAATATCGTATTGTGAGTTTCATTTGCCCCTTTTTACTCTTTACATTTTTGGGCTGAGGATACATGCAAATGCTTTATTAACTGTTTTACAATATTTATATGCGTGAGTTTCATTACTCCCTTTTTAAATGCTTTTGCAATATATATTTTTGGGACTGAGAATACATGCGTTGTTTTTATAAATGTTTTACGAAATAGACACAAGTAATTGAAACTACATTATATGGTGGAATGATCGAAGTCGAATATGCCCCTTTTTGCTTGGTAGCCTAAGAATTACTAAACCGATCTACTAATTGACGCGAATCCTAAAGATAGATCTATTGGGCCTAACGAACCCCATCCAAAGTACCGGATGCTTTAGTACTTCGAATTCGTTTTTATCGTGTCCGAAGGAGGATCCCGGAATGATGGGGATATTCTTATATGCATATTGTGAATGTCGGTTACCAGGTATTCAATCCATATGAATGATTATTTTTGTCTCTATGCATGGGACGTATATTTATGAGAAATGAAAATCTTGTGGTCTATTAAAATGATGGAAATGTTTATTTATGTTAAACTAATGAACTCACCAACCTTTTGGTTGACACTTGAAAGCATGTTTATTCTCAGGTACGAAAGAAATCTTCCTCTGTGCATTTGCTCATTTTAGAAATATTACTTGGAGTCATTCATGGCATATTTCAAAAGACGTTGCATTCGAGTCGTCGAGTTCATCAAGATTATTATTAAGTCAATTATAGTTGGATATGTTCTGAAATGGTATGCATGCTGTCAATTTTCGTTGTAAAGAAAGATTGTCTTTTAAAATTGAAAGCAATGTTTGTAAAATGTATCATATAGAGGTCAAATACCTCGCGATGTAATTAACTATTGTGAATCGTTTATAATCGATATGGACTTCGTCCGGATGGATTAGAACGGGTCTTTACAGTTAGTATCAGAGCAGTGGTCTTAGCGAACCAGGTCTTGCATTAGTGTGTCTAACTGATAGTTGTTTAGATGCATTAGTGGGTCTGGACTTCGACCGTGTCTGCATGTCAAAAGTTTAGCTTATCATCCTTAAAGTCTAGACATGTCTTACTGCCTCTATTGCATAGACAGTGTATAGATAAATACATATCTTAGCGTATCTGTTATTGTTACCTTTTCCTGACAGCTTCCGTAGATTCCTCCGTAACTTATGGGATTTTAGTATTATATATTCATATGTAAATTATATATTGCAGGATACTAATCTACATCCTATAATATAATTCATATCGAAAATCCTCCATCTGATCGTACAAGATGGATCCCTCAACCAGTTCGAATTCCTCGGATTCCGACAGCTATTCCGATATGGATTTCCGTTCGAGCTCCGAAAGCAGCGTCACCAGAATGAATCAACCAATCATTCATCCTCAATTTATCTGATGAGTTCGTAGTTGACTTAATCAATGGAGACGAGAAGAAGGCGATACTTTCCATCAACCAAATTTCCCTCTTGGTGATGAACCTGAAGCACTCACCGGTGAACCAAATCGAAACACCATTTTCACCCTCATTTCCTGAATATCTCGCCACGATTAAATCCTATTTAAAATTATAAACCTTACTCATCCGCTCATTTCGATTGACAATCATCCAGGAGTAATAACAGAAGTCATCGAGCTCCGCGCCCGAGTTGTAGCCTTGGAAAATATGGTGCAAAACGTACCAGCTTCAGCAACATCACCGGCACCAATAGTACCACCAACAACCCAAGTTTCCACATCACATGAATCAACATCTCATTCTGTTCCTCGAGAATAATCATCGTTCTACATGACATTCTACATCATTTATCTTCGTTCGACATGATGGTTATGTAACCTCTAATGTTTTAGAGATTATGTACTCTAGTTCTAACCGTAAACCAAATGAGTTTAATATCATATTAACTCATTAAATCCATGATTTCATCTGAAGAAAATATATATGTATATATGTTTTCATAAAGATTTTAATTAAAAATTCTTTTGTACAGACTGTTAATGGTGAAAATATTTTAACGGGTAGGTAAACCAGAGGAATATTTAGATTTCACCTTAATAAGTTATATTATACATTCGTTGAAGCTGATTCAACAGTCATTTACTATCCTACTTACACCCACAGATATACGTATCCGTTCACCGCAGAATAACCATTTTCATTCAATTTCATATTTGGATTTTGACCTATCAGAATCCAACAAGTGGCATAATGAAGAAAACCTTGGACAAAATAAAATTTGTTAGAAACAAACAAATTAACTATGAGAAATTTTGTTAAAAATCCACGCTAACTGTTCCTAGCTAACTGATTACATTTTATTTATCGCAATTTAAATTATCGCAATTTTAATTCTCGCAATTTTATTTATCGTCATTTAATTTATGTTATTTATTTTACGTACTTTATTTATCGTCATTTAAATACTGTTATTTACGCATTTAAATATCGAGACACGTATACAAGGTTTTGACATATCATATCGACGCATCTATATATATTATTTGGAATAACCATAGACACTCTATATGCAGTAATGCTGGAGTTAGCTATATAGGGTTGAGGTTGATTCTACAATAATATATATTCTTTGAGTTGTGATCGAGTCTGAGACATGTACATGGGTCATGACACGTATTAATTAATTCGAATTTTATATATTGCTAACTGTGGACTATCAACTGAGGACTACCAATATTGGACAATTAAAATGAATTAAAATATTGATGATAACATATGAAACTAAATATTTCTTCAAGTTTGCCACATGAGTTCATCTTAAACGTCAATTGTATCTTGACGATTACAATCTGCGTTCAAACCTTTCATGATTCTTGAAAACACCTCAATCGAGAGGATGAACCAACCGCACTTCATTTATGGAAGAAAAGGTTGATGCATATAGTGTTGCACCTGAAAAACACTCGGAACCTGAGGAAACGTTTAACACATAGCTGTGCTAATTCCTTTAGTGTTATTATTACCGAAAATAACTTTGCAACTCCTGATCGAGATAGCCAATTTTGTCACAGCTCCAGCAAGTCAACTTCAATTTTTCGTTCGAAACAACCTTATTATAACCTTGACATATATGCATGCTCTTTTATTGCTACCGGGGAACCTTTTATATTCCACCATATTACCAGAAATCAGCGTTTAATCATCTAAAAATATAATTCTCTTAAAACCCCTTGGTCTGATAACCAATGATCCAGATCCGTTAACTTTGAAAATGCTGACGAAGCAGCATGTAGTAAATGGTCTTAACGGCCAAAAGTGATGATAAAAGAATGGAGTGTTGGGAACACTCGATTGAAAATTTGGTACTGAAAAATGGATTAAGCCAAACCATGAAGGAGACCAAGGACAAATACAAGGACCAAACTATATATTCAAAGAATCCAGGTAATTCTGGATCCGATGAAATCTTTAGAGAATATCTTGCTCCGAATTCATGTTAAAATCTTGCGGAAAATTTTTTCTTCATCAACCTACGAACTTAGAAATTCCAAAATATCATCATAAATATCTTCGATATTTCTGAGGATATTTTCATAAATATTCTTGTCTGAAATTATCTACCTCTTCGTGTTTTCTGTATTCCGTTATATTGGAAATTTCTATAAAAATATAAGTATAAATTATGAATGAATTGTGGAGAAGTGTTGGGAATTGAAGCATGAGTTAGTATGATATAATGGCGCTTGGCCAACGTGATTATATTACAGTAAGTCATGATGAGTTTCTAATGAAACGTGATGATGGTTCACAGTAGATCATACCATCATCATGTGTCATGTTACATAACTCTTTCATTCTACTTAATTTCTAAACATATCAAGAAAATATATTCTTGATAGTTCTATTCTCACTAATTCTGGTAATTTGACAAATCAAATCGTGCTATTACGTTCTTTCTTGTTTAGAACATTAAGTTCATTCAAAACTCCATACTTACGAATTCTGGAACGTTACTCGCTTTACTAGAGGTTGAGAAGAGAATAAAAAGGCAAAGAGCTCCGAAACATAAGGGAAGATATAAAACTCGACAACAATACAGAAATCATAAACCGTGTACATTAATACGAATAGGAATATAAAGACACGGGAGAATGAAAAACACTATAACCCCCAAGGTAATAGTAGAAGTTAACAGATTCCTCCGGTGGTAGATAAAAAAGGAGCAAGACAGAAGTGATTGTTAAAAGAAGGACAAGGATCAGTACTGGATTAAGCATTTTTACAATCTTTAGAAGTATGGATTAAGGAAGAAAGTATAGGAATGGTGAGAATAATAAAACGGAAGAGGTAAACTTATAATGGAAACATACGACAGAGTAATCGAGGCAGATGACCGCATTTAATTAAAGAGATCTTAATTTCCTTAATCAATGACGAATCAAAGCTTATATAGATAATGAAGATTTTCTTTGAAATCCCTTGAATTCTGAAATTCAACCATGACTAGTCAAAAGTTATGATTAAACTTGTCTTTCTCATTTTACTATTTAGTGATAGCTTCATTCGTACTCTTCGAGTAACCGAATTGTCTTATTCATAGTACTCAATGATGATAAAACTCTATTAATCAACTCATATTCGTCAGCAAAACATTTTTATTGTTAGCCATGACGATCTTACTTAAATTTCGGGACGAAATTTCTTTAACGGGTAGGTACTGTGACGACCCGGAAATTTCCGACCAAATTTAAACTTAATTTTTATATAATATGCGACATGATAAACAAAGTCTGTAATAATGAAGTCGCAAAAACTTTGAACTGTGTTCATATATACATCTGACCATTGACTATTCCCGAAGATTCACGAACAATTGTTTGTAAATAAATTTGTATATATTATATATCAATGTAAAGATATATGATAATTGGAAATAATAAAAATTAGTTTAAATTAAATATGAAAAAAAAAACAAAATACTAATCCCCCATCTCATCTTAATAGTCATGTTTTGACTTTACAAGTCTTTCCTTTCCAACTTTGACGTTAAGTATGTTTTGTGGTATTAAATATTATTAGATAAAAGTTATATCAATGGATTGGTTATTGAATATATTTTTACCGACGTTCTTCAAGTATCTTATAATACAAAAGTAATAATTTAAAGTAATATGAGATGGAGGAAGCACAAAAATATATCGAGTCACACAACTGTAATGAACCCATTATGATAAAATGTACGCCCACATAATAAATTAAATTTTGATTACTATTATTATTTTTATGAAAATAATATAATTTTCATAAATATTAGTATTACTATCATTATATAAGTACAAGAGTTATTGTCATAAGTATTATTAATAGGATTATCATATTTAGTATTATTATTATTAATATCACTATTATCATTGTAGTAAAATTATTATAGTTATTATTATTATTATCAGTATTAATATTATTATTATTACCATTATTACTACAAATAACATTATTTTTAAATCTATCGTTTTGTTAAAACTATAAATATCATTAAAAGTAACATCTTTAGTATTATCATTATCATTATTATTATTATTATTATTATTATTATTATTATTATTATTATTATTATTATTATTATTATTATTATTATTATTATTATTATTATCAAAATTACTATTATTAAAAATTATTTTGATTATGAGAATAAAGGTTTTAAAAAATATTATTAAAGTTATAAGTATAAAAATAAAGAATACATATACAAAAATTTTAAATTACATAACTTAACTATATTAAAATTTCTATATATAAAAATGAAAATATATAAATAAATAATGAAACTTATAAATTGTTGAATATAACAAATACATCATTAATAATAATATATAGAATTATTCGCTTACAAGAATATGTTTTAATATATATATGAATGATATAGGTTCGTGAATCTGAGGCCAACCCTGCATTGTTCAGTATCGTCGTATGCATATTTTTACTACAAAATATCGTATTGTGAGTTTCATTTGCCCCTTTTTACTCTTTACATTTTTGGGCTGAGGATACATGCAAATGCTATATTAACTGTTTTACAATATTTATATGCGTGAGTTTCATTACTCCCTTTTTAAATGCTTTTGCAATATATATTTTTGGGACTGAGAATACATGCGTTGTTTTTATAACTGTTTTACGAAATAGACACAAGTAATTGAAACTACATTATATGGTGGAATAATCGAAGCCGAATATGTCCCTTTTTGCTTGGTAGCCTAAAAATTAGTAAACCGATCTACTAATTGACGCGAATCCTAAAGATAGATCTATTAGGCCTACGAACCCCATCCAAAGTACCGGATGCTTTAGTACTTCGAATTCGTTTTTATCGTGTCCGAAGGAGGATCCCGGAATGATGGGGATATTCTTATATGCATATTGTGAATGTCGGTTACCAGGTATTCAATCCATATGAATGATTATTTTTTTCTCTATGCATGGGACGTATATTTATGAGAAATGAAAATCTTGTGGTCTATTAAAATGATGGAAATGTTTATTTATGTTAAACTAATGAACTCACCAACCTTTTGGTTGACACTTGAAAGCATGTTTATTCTCAGGTACGAAAGAAATCTTCCTCTGTGCATTTGCTCATTTTAGAAATATTACTTGGAGTCATTCATGGCATATTTCAAAAGACGTTGCATTCGAGTCGTCGAGTTCATCAAGATTATTATTAAGTCAATTATAGTTGGATATGTTTTGAAATGGTATGCATGCCGTCAATTTTCGTTGTAAAGAAAGATTGTCTTTTAAAATTGAATGCAATGTTTGTAAAATGTATCATATAGAGGTCAAATACATTGCGATGTAATCAACTATTGTGAATCGTTTATAATCGATATGGACTTCATCCGGATGGATTAGGATGGTCTTACAATATAAGTAGTGCCTCCAAGTCTTTAATGCAAAAACAACCGCGCCTAATTCCAAATCATGCGTCGTATAATTCTGTTCATGAATCTTCATATGTCTAGACGCATAAGCAATTACTTTTGTTCGTTGCATTAATACACAACCGAGACCTTGCTTTGAGGCATCAGAATATATCACAAAATCATCATTCCCTTCAGGTAATGACAATATAGGTGCCGTAGTTAACTTTTTCTTCAACAATTGAAACGCTTTTTCTTGTTCATCCTTCCATTCAAATTTCCTTCCTTTATGCGTTAATGCAGTCAAGGGTTTTGCTATTTTGGAAAAATCTTGGATGAATCTCCTGTAATAACCAGCTAGCCCTAAAAATTGGCGTATGTGTTTCGGAGTTTTCGGGGTTTCCCACTTTTCAAAGGTTTCAATCTTTGCTGGATCCACCTGAATACCTTCTTTGTTCACTATATGACCGAGGAATTGAACTTCTTCCAACCAAAATGCACACTTTGAAAACTTAGCGTATAGTTTTTCTTTTCTCAGCAATTCTAGCACTTTTCTCAAATGTTCTTCGTGCTCTTGATCATTCTTCGAGTAAATAAGTATGTCATCGATGAAAACAATGACAAACTTGTCAAGATATGGACCACACACTCGGTTCATGAGGTCCATGAACACAGCTGGTGTGTTAGTCAATCCAAACGGCATAACCATAAACTCGTAATGACCGTAACGCGTCCTAAAAGCAGTCTTTGGAATATCATCCTCCTTCACCCACATTTGATGATATCCAGAACGTAAATCGATCTTCGAATAAACAGACGAGCCTTGTAGTTGATCAAATAAGTCGTCGATTCTAGGTAGTGGGTAGCGGTTTTTGATGGTAAGTTTGTTCAACTCTCGGTAGTCGATACACAACCTGAATGTACCATCTTTCTTCTTGACAAACAAAACAGGAGCTCCCCATGGTGATGTGCTTGGTCGAATGAAACCACGCTCTAAAATTTCCTGTAACTGACTTTGTAATTCTTTCATTTCACTGGGTGCGAGTCTGTATGGAGCACGAGCTATTGGTGCAGTTCCTGGTACAAGGTCTATTTGAAATTCAACGGATTGATGTGGGGGTAATCCCGGTAATTCTTTCGGAAATACATCGGAAAATTCTTTTGCGACGGGAACATCACTGATGTTCTTTTCTTCATGTTTAACTTCCTCGATGTGTGCTAGAATGATGTAACAACCTTTTCTTATTAGTTTTTGCGCCTTCAAACTACTAATAAGATTTAATTTCGCGTTGTTCTTTTCTCCGTACACCATTAAAGGTTTTCCTTTTTCACGCATAATGCGAATCGCATTTTTGTAACAAACGACCTTTGCTCTCACCTTTTTCAACCAGTCCATGCCAATTATTACATCAAAACTCCCTAACTCGATAGGTATTAAATCAATCTTAAACATTTCATCACCCAGTTTAATTTCTCTATCCCGACATATATTATCTGCTGAAATTAATTTACCATTTGCTAATTCAAGTAAAAATTTATTATCCAAAGGCGTCAATGGGCAACTTAATTTAGCACAAAAATCTCTACTCATATAACTTCTATCCGCACCTGAATCAAATAAAACATAAGCAGATTTATCGTCAATAAGAAACGTGCCCGTAACAAGCTCCGGGTCTTCCTGTGCTTCTACCTCATTAATATTGAAAACTCTTCCACGGCCCTGCCCATTAGTATTCCCCTGATTCGTGCAATTTCTAATAATGTGGCCCGGTTTTCCACATTTATAACAAACAGCGTTGCTATTACTTGCTCCGACACTATTCATTTCGGCATTACTTGTTCTGACATTATTTGTTCCTTTAGTTCTATTAAACTTTGGTCCGTAGACCTCACACTTTGTCGCGCTATGACCATTTCTTTTACACCTGTTGCAAAATGTCGTGCAAAACCCCTGATGATTTTCTTCACACCTATGACATGGCTGTTTTTGGTTTTTGTTGCCGTTGTTGTTATTGAGGTTGTTGTTGGAATTGTTATTGTTGTTGAAACGGTTGTTGTAGTTGTTGTTGTTATTGGGATGTTTGTTGTAGTTATTGTTAGGATTGCGATTATTGTTGCGATTGTTGTTGCGGTTGTTGGGATAGTTGTTGCGATTGTGGTTGTAATTGTTGTTGTTTTTGTACTGGTGACTTTTGTCACCGTTTTCCTCCCACTTCCTCTTAAGTTGTTTCGTGTTGGCTTCTTCGGCCGCCTGCTCTTTAATTCTTCCCTCAATCTGATTTATGAGTTTATGAGCTGATATTGCTTAAAATGAACATATATTTAGACGCAATATCATTCTAAAATGTATTATTTTTAATTGTAATTTCCTTATTTTTAGTTGTAATCGTTTAAATAAATAAGTGCGAAGACGAAAGACGAAGATCGCTCGAAAATGAAGACTTAAAGTCGAAAACGAAGATTTAAAAGGCGAAAACGTCCAAAATGCTCAAACGTACAAGTTACACTCCAAGTGGTTTAAATTATCGAAGAAAAACGTCTAAAGATTGACAAGAACGCAAGTTACGGAACGCAAATTACACGATATTAAATTGTACGAAAAGACGTTCGAGAAACCGGGACTGGGACATAAACCGGACGTAAATGTACGAGATATCGAAGCCAAAATTATGAGTCAACTATGCACAAGAATATAATATAATATATATATAATTATATAAAATTATATATATTTATTAAATATGTCGAAAAACTAGTGTACAAAAAATATGTGAGCTGGATCTGGCGGACATGCGATCGCATGGGAAATAGGCATAAAACTCATGCGATCGCATGGGTTCCTGTAGCAGGCCACATCTCTATAAAAATCCAGTTTGCTCGAGCTTTATGTACACAATTTTCATTCTCTCTTCTGTAATATTCATAATATATTTATAATTTTAATTTTAATTTAAGTTTATTTTAATAATAAGGTTATTGTAACGTTTAAATTTACGGGTTTTAAGTTGAAATTCTGTCTGGGTACCGCTACGCTAATTATATCACTTTTTACCGTTCCAACTCGCTGTAAGTCTCCACGTCCCAACTTTATTTTCAATTATCGTTATTATCGTTATTATCGTTCTTATTACTATCGTTATTATTATTATTTATTATTGTTATCATTTATTATTATTGTTATTATGTCTATTTCATATAAATTATATTTTTACGCCGTTATAATGTCCAACTAAATACTCATAGTGGTGACTAAAATGTAGAATCTCTGGACAAATAGATTGAACCATTTATAATATTATGGTGTAACTTTGACTATTTTTAATATTGAGTTTAATCACCGACCCATTGTTATATAATTTAATATTTTCAACCCTATCACATAATTTATTAAATTAATAAGCGAAAGTGCATTAAATTTACATAAATTATGCTTCAACACCTCGGTGATCTAGACGGACATATGGACAAATTATTGACAACAATTTAGAAGTGTGATTCGGTGGTGATAATGCTAAAAACGAACATATATTTCATAGCATTATTCCTCAAGAAAGACAAGCTTTTAGTTGCAATTGTTCTATTTACAAGTAATATTCGTTTAAATAATAAAAGGTGAAGACAAAAGACAGATTCGACGAATTGAAGACGCAAACGACCAAAAAGCTCAAAAGTACAAAAGACAATCAAAAAGGTTCCAATTATTGATAAGAAACGTCTCGAAATTACAAGAGTACAAGATTCAAAACGCAAAGTACAAAATATAAAATTGTACGCAAGGACGTTCGAAAATCCGGAACCGGGACCAGAGTCAACTCTCAACGCTCGACGCAACGGACTAAAAATTACAAGTTAACTATGTATATAAATATAATATAATATATAATTAATTATATTAATTATATATATATTATATATATATATTATAAACCGTCGGCAGAGAAAGACTCCAAGGGTGTGAGCTGTAAATACATCCTCCGCGACTCGCGGAGTTTGAAGAGGATTTTGCCGCGAGTCGCGGAGCCCTAAATTTGAAAACTGCCTATAAAGCCAACCGAATTCTGATCAAAATTATCAATCTATTTCTCTCTTCTCTCATATATACGTAAAATATATATATATATAATTTATATTTTAATTTTAATTTTAATTATAATTCTAATAATAAGGGTATGTTAGCGAATGTTGTAAGGGTGTAAGTTGAAATTCTATCCGTGTAACGCTACGCTATTTTTAATCATTGTAAGTTATGTTCAACCTTTTTACATTAATGTCTCGTAGCTAAGTTATTATTATGCTTATTTAAAACAAAGTAATCATGATGTTGGGCATTACTAAAATTGGGTAATTGGGCTTTGTACCATAATTGGGGTTTGGACAAAAGAACGACACTTGTGGAAATTAGACTATGGGCTATTAATGGGCTTTATATTTGTTTAACTAAATGAAAGTTTGTTAATGTTAATATAAAGATTTACAATTGGGCGTCCCTATAAATTACCATATACACTCGATCGGACACGATGGGCGGGGTATTTATATGTACGAATAATCGTTCATTTAACCGGACATGGGAATGGATTAATAGCCACTAGAATAATTAAAACAGGGGTGAAATTACATTCAAGGGTAATTGGTGTAATTGTTAACAAAGTAGTAAAACCTTGGTTTACACGCAGTCGATAACCTGGTGTATTCATTAAACAAAGTATTAAAACCTTGTTACAATTCGAATCCCCAATTAGTTGGAATATTTAACTTCGGGTATAATAATAATTTGACGAGGACACTCGCACTTTATATTTATGACTGATGGACTGTTATGGACAAAAACCAGACGGACATATTAAATAATCCAGGACAAAGGACAATTAACCCATGGGCATAAAACTAAAATCAACACGTCAAACATCATGATTACTGAAGTTTAAATAAGCATAATTCTTTTATTTCATATTTAATTTCCTTTATTTTATATTTAATTGCACTTCTAATTATCGCACTTTTATTTATTGTTATTTAATCGCACTTTTAATTATCGTACTTTTTAATTATCGCAATTTTATTTTATCGCACTTTTATTATTCGCAATTTCATTATCGTTATTTACTTTACGCTTTAATTTAAGTCTTGTATTTATTTTATATTTTACATTAGGTTTTAACTGCGACTAAAGTCTTAAAATCGACAAACCGGTCATTAAACGGTAAAAACCCCCCTTTATAATAATAATATTACTTATATATATATTTGTATTTTTATAAAAGTAAACTAATATAGCGTTGAGCTTTGTTTAAAGATTTCCCTGTGGAACGAACAGGACTTACTAAAAACTACACTACTGTACGATTAGGTACACTGCCTATAAGTGTTGTAGCAAGGTTTAAGTATATCCATTCTATAAATAAATAAATATCTTGTGTAAAATTGTATCGTATTTAATAGTTTTTCCTAGTAAAAATTAATAGTATTTTATACCCCTCTGCTTTGACATCAAGTATTTTTGGCGCCGCTGCCGGGGACCTTTCTAAACGCCGGAAGCGCAACGCTAATAAAAAAAAAGATTTTTTTAGCTTACTTCTATTAAAAATTCGTTTTTGTAAAAATACGTTTTAATTATTCAAAAATATAAAAAGAAAAACAAAAATATAAGTATTTTTTTTTAGATTTTGTTAAATATTTAAGTTTTATAAGTTTCTTTATTTTTATTTTAATTTATAAAAATATAACTTTTATTAAATATCTTTTATATATAGAAAAAACAGAAAACAGAAAATAAAAAAAAAATAAATAAAGAAAAAAAACGCGTCGAATTTGAAACCTGTCAGCTGAAATTTGAAACCCCGCGACTCGCGGGGTTTGATGCAATAAATACCGCGACTCGCGGAGACTTTCTGACAGGCGACAAAAAACCCTAATCGAGCATTAATTACGGTAATTATTAATTAATTATTATTAAACCCTAATAATTATTATTATTATTATTAGTTTTATTTTAACATTTACTTTTTATTTAATTTATGTATTTAGTATAAATTAGTTTAATTAAATTGTAAAATTAATAGTTTTATAAAATAAAAAAATATAAAAATAATATTTTTATAAAAAATAGTACTTTTTACAACTTTTTATATATTTTTATATTTTGTCCCTTTTTAATCATTGTAGCGTAATATTTGTATTTTTAGCTCATATTTAATTTTAAACTTAGTTTTTGCCATAGTCATTTTTACTCCTAGATTTTTAGGCTTTGCTGTAGAATTCCTTAAGTGCTTTTTCTTTAGACTAACATTTAGGTGCTTTAGAATTTTGCGACGCCTTTTTAAGTTTTAGTTTCTTTTTAAGTTATTTCCATTTGGGATTTAGTTTTTCCTGTAAGCTTTAATATTTTTAGACACCTTTTACTATGTACCAATTATCATTCCAATTAGTAATTTCAATTTGCGATTATAATTTTAAGTTAGTTGTAGTAATAAGGTTAGGTTAGTTAAGTATTTTTAAGTTTTTATAAGTTTCTTTTATTTTTCCGTCACCTTTTATTTTTCAACCATTTTTTCTTTTTCGACCTTTTGCGACGAACTCTATTTTTCTTTCTTATTTCTCGCCATTCTAGTTTTTAGGACTTAGAATTTTTTTCTACTTCTTATCTAAATTTCTTAAAATTACGAAAATTTATTTTAAGTGGTTAAATTGATAGACATCAAAATTTTCTGGTTCGTAGTAATAGTTGGATTTGTACGTGGACCGGGTTATTGGAGCCAAACAGTCCTCAATTATATTGAGACCAAACGAATCCTGCCCCTCTGCTGCATCTTTTGGCTATTCGAAACGTGGGCAAAATCAGAAAAGTCTATTGATTGGATAACTTATTATAATTTTTCTTTCCTTTTAAAAACTAATAGGATATTCAGTGAATGCACCGAGCAAGACGTTCATCACCTTTTATACGTTCACCACCTGTAACTAGATCAAGACATTTAGCAAATATAACCGCCGTTGATTTTTCTTTAGAATCGTCAACCAGTCGACCAAGTACTTCAGTTCAAATTTCCGATAATCCATTTTTTGAACCCGACCTCACAATTGAGAATCCGGAAAATATTCAGGAACGGTTCGTAGATCCTGAACCATTAAACTTTCCTCCGGAACCACCAATCATTCAAACAGAGATTGTTGAGGAACGAACCATTAAATCAGAATCATCTAGTGATACCGATTCAACAAATTCAATTATGGAGAATCTGGAACCTTTAAGTATGGAAGACCGAATGAGAGCTAAACGCACTGGCCAAGGTCACGCAATTACTCATCCAGACATTAATGCGCCAGATTATGAAATCAAAGGACAAATTCTACACATTGTGACTAATCAATGAGAATTTAGTGGTGCGCCGAAGGAAGATCCAAATGAACATCTACGTACCTTTAATAGGATCTGCACACTATTTAAAATCCGAGAAGTGGAGGATGAACAGATATATCTCATGTTATTTCCCTGGACTTTAAAGGGAGTAGCCAAAGATTGGTTGGAATCGTTACCTGAAGGGGCGATCGATACATGGGACGTTTTAATTGACAAATTTCTTAAACAATTCTTTCCTTCATCTAAAGCCGTAAGACTTCAAGCAGAAATTGTTACGTTCACACAGAAGCCAAATGAAACTCTATATGAGGCGTGGACAAGATATGGAAAGTTGTTAAGAGGATGTCCGCAACATGGTTTAGACACCTGTCAAATAGTACAAATATTCTACCAAGGATGCGACATCATTACAAGAAAAGACATAGATATAGCAGCTGGTGGTTCGATTATGAAGAAAACCGAAACTGATGCTTACAAAATTATTGATAATACTGCTTCCCACTCACATGAGTGGCACCAAGAAAAAGATATCATTAGATCATCTAAAGCAGCTAGAGCCGATTCTAGCCATGACTTAGATTCCATTTCCGCAAAGATAGATGCTGTGGAGAGACGAATGGAAAAGATGACTAAAGATATTCACTCAATACGAATTAGTTGTGAGCAGTGTGGAGGACCACATTTGACAAAAGATTGTCTCAGTATTGAATTAACAATGGAACAAAGAGAGAATATTTCATACATAAACCAAAGGCCTGGAAATAATTATCAGAATAATTATCAACCGCCAAGACCAATTTACAATCAAAACCAGAATTATAATCGAAATATTCCATACAACAACCAACAAGGTCCTAGCAATCAACAAGTATCCAATAATACTTACAATCAGCAAAGACCTAATTTTCAAAACAAACCACCACAACAAACCGATGATAAAAAGCCAAATTTAGAAGATATGATGACGAAGCTAGTTGAAACTCAAACGCAGTTTTTCACATCTCAGAAACAAACCAATGAACAAAATGCTCAAGCATTTAGAAATCAACAAGCTTCTATTCAAAATCTGGAACAAGAAGTAAGTAACCTAGCAAGGTTAATAGGTGAAAGAAAACCGGGAAGTCTACCTAGTGATACAAATGCTAACCCCCGGAATGAAACAGCTAAAGCTATTACCACAAGAAGTGGTACAACACTTAAACCACCTGAAATACCTGTAACTTCTGATGAAACCATTCCTACTCCACAAGAACCACAACCTGATCAAGATAAGGAAAAAGAACCGGTAGTTGAAAAGATTAATGAAGATAACACAGTTAAGGATAAACCTTATGTTAAACCATACCAACCACCACTTCCTTATCCGAGTAAAATGAAGAAAGAGAAACTTGAAGCCGAGCAATCCAAATTTTTGGATATGTTTAAACAGATAAATGTAAATCTTCCTTTCATTGATGTGATTTCAGGAATGCCAAGATATGCTAAATTCTTGAAAGATCTAATCTCAAATAGAAAGAAAATGGAAGAACTCTCGGCTGTTACTATGAATGCTAATTGTTCAGCAGTGCTGTTGAATAAGATACCAGAAAAACTATCTGATCCAGGAAGTTTCACAATTCCATGTTTTCTGGGTAGTCTTAGTTCAATAGAAGCATTGGCAGACTTAGGTGCTAGTATAAATCTAATGCCGTATTCACTATACGCTAAACTAGACCTTGGAGAATTGAAACCAACCAGAATAAGCATACAACTAGCCGATAGATCAATAAAATATCCTAGAGGGATAATGGAGAACATGCTAGTTAAAGTTGGTACTTTAGTATTTCCAGTAGATTTTGTTGTTTTGGACATGGAAGAAGATTCTCAAGTTCCTCTCATATTAGGAAGACCATTCTTAAACACGGCTAAAGCAATGATAGACGTGTTCGGTAAGAAACTGACCCTAAGTATAGAGGATGAGAGTGTTACCTTTTCAGTTGATAGAGCAATGCAACAACCACAATCTGCAGATGATACATGTTATTATATTCAAACTATAGATGCACATGCAGAATTATTAGAAGAATTTCCAGAATTACAAGGAACATGAGAATGTTCTTTAGGAGAAGGTAATGAACCAATTGATGAAGCTGAAATGTTAGCTACACTTATAGCTAATGGATATGAACCAACAACAGAAGAAATTCAAATGCTAAAAGAAGAAGACAGATATCGATATAAATCATCGATAGAAGAACCTCCGAAATTAGAGTTAAAGCCACTTCCAAACCATTTGGAATACGCTTATTTACATGGTGAATCTGAATTACCTGTAATAATATCGTCTTCTCTTACTGAAAATGAGAAATCACAACTCATTTCTGTGTTGAAAGCTCATAAACCAGCCATTGCATGGAAGATTCATGATATTAAAGGAATAAGTCCTTCGTATTGCACACATAAAATCCTTATGGAAGAAGGTCATAAAACGTATGTGCAACGCCAACGAAGACTAAATCCTAATATGCAAGATGTAGTTAAGAAAGAGATTATTAAACTGCTAGATGTAGGTTTGATATATCCAATTTCTGATAGCCCATGGGTAAGCCCAGTTCAATGCGTGCCTAAGAAGGGTGGCATGACTGTCATTACAAATGAGAAAAATGAGCTTATTCCTACTAGGACTATAATAGGATGGCGTGTATGTATTGATTATAGAAAATTAAATGACGCCACCAGAAAAGATCACTTTCCCTTACCTTTCATAGATCAAATGTTGGAAAGATTAGCCAGAAATAGTTACTATTGTTTTCTAGATGGATTTTCCGGATATTTTCAAATTCCAATAGCACCCGAAGATCAAGAGAAAACCACATTCACGTGCCCTTATGGTACTTTTGCTTAAAAACGCATGCCATTTGGACTTTGCAACGCCCCTGCAACCTTTCAAAGGTGTATGATGGCGATTTTTCACGACATGATAGAAGAATGCATGGAAGTATTCATGGATGACTTTTCAGTCTTCGGTGATACATTTAAATCATGTCTAGTTAATCTGGAACGAATGCTAATTAGATGCGAAAAATCAAATCTAGTACTTAATTGGGAGAAATGCCATTTCATGGTTAAAGAATGCATCGTTCTTGGACATAAAATTTCAAAAGAAGGAATTGAAGTGAATAGAGCTAAAGTAGATGTAATTGCTAAACTTCCACATCCCACCAATGTTAGAGGAGTTAGGAGTTTTCTAGGGCATGCCGGTTTTTACCGACGTTTCATAAAAGATTTTTCTAAAATTGCCACTCCTATGAATAAACTCCTAGAAAAGGATGCGCCATTCATCTTTTCAGATGAGTGTATCAAATCTTTTAATATTCTTAAAGAGAAACTCACTAATGCACCGATCATGATAACACCAAATTGGAATCTACCATTTGAACTAATGTGCGATGCAAGTGATTTTGCAATGGGAGCCGTTTTAGGACAAAGGATTGAAAAACGATTTCAACCTATATATTATGCTAGTAAGACGTTACAAGGAGCACAAACGAACTATACAACTACTGAAAAAGAACTCCTTGCTATTGTCTTTGCTTTTGACAAATTTCGATCATATCTCGTTCTAGCAAAAACGGTGGTCTATACCGACCATTCTGCTCTTAGATACCTATTTTCAAAACAAGATGCTAAACCAAGATTAATCCGTTGGATCTTACTCTTACAAGAGTTTGATATTGAAATCCGAGATAAAAGAGGAGCAGAAAATCTCGCCGCTGATCATCTTTCTCGTCTTGAAAATCCCGAATTAGAAGTTCTAAATGAATCAGCCATACAAGACAACTTTCCTGATGAATATCTATTGAAGATAGATTATAAAGAAATCCCATGGTTTGCAGACTATGCAAGCTACTTAGTTTGTGGATTCCTTGAAAAAGGATTATCGTACCAAAGACGAAAGAAATTCTTCAGTGATATAAAACACTATTTCTGGGAAGATCCACATCTGTTTAAAAGTTGTCCCGATGGAATAATACGCCGATGTGTATTCGGAGATGAAGCTAGTAAAATATTAAACCATTGTCACACAGGACCAACAGGAGGGCATTATGGGCCTCAACTAACAGCAAGAAAAGTTTATGAAGCTGGATTCTATTGGCCTACAATTTACAAAGACGCACACCTTCTTTGCAAATCCTGTGATGCATGTCAAAGGGCCGGAAAAATAAGTCAACGTGATGAAATGCCACAAAATGTCATCCAAGTATGTGAAGTATTTGACATTTGGGGTATTGACTTTATGGGTCCATTTCCAAAATCTAATAATAATCTATATATACTCGTAGCCATTGATTATGTATCTAAATGGGCGGAAGCACAAGCTCTCCCAACTAACGATGCACGAGTTGTAGTCAACTTTTTAAAACGTCTTTTTGCAAGGTTTGGAACACCGAAAGCTTTAATAAGTGATCGGGGTACTCATTTCTGTAATAATCAACTTGAGAAAGTTCTTAAAAGATATGGAGTAACTCATAAAATCTCCACCGCATATCATCCACAAACAAGTGGACAAGTTGAAAATACCAACCGAGCTTTAAAACGTATTCTAGAGAAAACCGTAGGATCAAATCCGAAGGAATGGTCCATTAAATTGGAGGATGCACTCTGGGCTTTTAGAACAGCCTACAAAACTCCAATTGGAACCACACCTTTTAGACTTGTTTATGGAAAAGCATGTCATCTTCCAGTAGAAATTGAACACAAAGCATTTTGGGCTTTGAAGACATGTAATCTTGATTTACATGAAGCCGGACGTCTACGATTAAGTCAACTAAATGAATTAGAAGAATTAAGACATGAAGCATACGAAAATTCGTTAATCTATAAAGAAAAAACGAAGAAATGGCATGATAAAAGAATCAGAAGTTCAAAAGAATTTAAAGAAGGAGACAGAGTTCTTCTTTTCAATTCACGATTCAAGCTATTTCCTGGAAAATTGAAATCAAGATGGTCTGGACCATTCATAGTCAAAAGAGTTTTCCCATACGGAACGATAGAATTGATAAATTCAAATGGGATTGAATTTAAAGTTAATGGTCACAGAGTTAAACATTACATACATGGTCCGATGGAAGTCGACAACGAAGTTAATCACAATTTCGACACCACAGCTAACTAAGTGTGGGGAGAATCAAGTCTTTAAAGGATAATATGTATTTCTGTTAGAGTTAGATTGTCTGTTTTCGTGTAGTTCTCGAAAATGGAACCCGAATGGTCTTTCCCTAGCAGACCCTAAAGAACTAGTCTTCTCCCCCCATTCTGAATTTTTATTTTTTTTAGGTTTTTACAAAATGAAGACTGCCTGTGAACTAAACCATGGTCTAATGCTACACGCTTTGATCACTAAACGTAATAATGACATACTACCGAGCGAATTAGTATCAGTAATCAGAGAAAGAATGGACGGAGTTAGAAAAGAATCCAGATGCGAAGATAATAAGTTACAATTTGGTAAAGGAAAATCAAAATCCGCAGCGAAAAGAAGAGCACGACACCTAGAAAGATGTCACAAATGCGGAAAATGGTCACATGGAGGTAAATGTTCAAATAATCAAACCTATTCAAATACCGAATTTGTTACTTTATGCAGAGACGGACCGTTCATATGTTTAGAAGAAAAGACACTGAATGCTCGAGGTTACGCCTATGTAGCCATGGAAAATCAATTAAACCGACTATCTTATGAATGGGATAGATCATATAACTAAGAAATCTATTTCACAGGTATGTATGTACAGTTTTTATTTTTATTTTTATCTTTAACCTTTTGATAATAAACGCTAATTTGTTCGCTAAAAAGTATTAAATTGGTATTGAATAAAATTAGGTTTGGCGACCGAAATTATTGATATCATTCAAAAATTTATTACATCACTGCGAAATTTAACGTTTATTCTTAAGGTATAAATATCTTTAATCAATCAACCCAAAATATTTTAAAAATTCGTCATGAGTTAAATTAGGTCTTGGAACCGAAATTACTTTACCGAAAAGAGGGGCGCATATTTTTGATAATATTTGATTGATTAAAGTGGGATAAAAAGACAAAAAGTTTTTTAATTTTATTTTTACCATATTTTTAAAATTAATATTTAAATCTTAAATTAATATTGTAAACTTTATAAAAACAATATATTTAAAATTGTAAATATTTGAAAAATTAATATAAGTTTAGTATGAATTTATAAATTTTTAAATTAAGTTTGGTGTGAATTTTTAATTTTTAAAATATTAATTTTTAATTTTATGCATTTCAAATTTTAAGTTTGGTGTGAATTTTTAATAATAATTTTGAATTTTATATTTAAGTTGTGTGAATTTAAAAACAAAAACTTACTTTATCTCATTAAGTTAAGAATATGATTTTTAAAATTCGTCGTAAGTTGAAGACTAGGTCTTTGAACCGAAATTGCTTTACCCAAGGGAGGGACGAGAACTTTTATTATCATTATTTTTAATCTTATTGATTTAAAGTATGCCAAAAACATTAAAAAACCCAAAAATCTTAGCTTTTAAAACAATCGCTACAAAAAGACAAATTTTAAAATTTTGTCGAAGGACGGACTAGGACATCGATCCGAAACGGCCTCGTCCTAAATAATAAGGGAAACAAAATTTTAAATTGTTTTAATAAGTTAATGATTATAAAAAAAAAAAAAAAAAAAAAAAAAAAATACTCCGCGAGTCGCGGAGTTTGGAGGGTAAATCCCCGCGACTCGCGGGAGGACCGGATTACAGAAAAAAAAAAATAAGAGCTGCAACAGCTCAGTTTCACACTCCACACCCAAAAATACTGCGAACATAACCCCGAAAAACCACCCAAAACACCCCAAAATCCCAATTTTTAACCGTTAATCACCAAATTTTTTGCTAAAATCATGTTGAGAAGGATGCTATCTAAGAATTACTCAAGAAAAACGGTAAATTTCTACACCTAAACACCATTTAATCCGAAATTTGGTGTTCTTGAGCTATTTTTTTCCCCAATTTGATTTTGATGCTTTTTAGTGTAATTATGCTTAAATTGTTTATGTATTATGCTTGTATAACCTAGATTGATGCTGTTTAACATGATTAGAAGCCTTAAACTTCAAATTTTGAGTAATCTAGGGTTTGTGTTCTTGAGCAAATTTGGGGCTTTTTGATATAAACAGTTTATGGCCGATTTTTGTCATGAATTGTTGCTAAATTAAGTAGTGTAACATGTTTAGGTAGTTAAATGATCCAAACTTTGAGCCTAAACATGATTTTGAGAATTAAAGTGGACTTTTTCAAGTCTAAAATTCATGAACTTGATTTTTGAAAGATAATGCCATTTGAGACTTGTTTAATTGCTAGTAATGATTATTTTGACATATTATTTGAGTTGAATGCTTATGAACTTGGCGAACATTTTCGTATATGCTTATTTGAAAAAGTGTAGATTTGATGAAAATATGAAAATGAGCTTAAGTTTGATATAAATTGATAATGTCATTGTAATTATTTTGATTGATGATTTTGCTGACACTAATGCATATTTGGATGCACAAAAATTGTGTTTAATGTGTTTTGCAGAATGAAAGGGGTGAATCTTCATCCCAAGCCCGCAATGCTCCTGCTGAGAATTTGGAACAACAGGAGGTGGATAACTACTACAAGCAGGATATACCTCATCCAGTCATGACCTTTTCCGATATGCACTTGGAAGAGTTGCACCCGAACCTGAGATTTGACAGACTTTGGATAGATTATCCAAAATATCAAAGGGGTTTGCATACTCTTCATTCTAAGGTTGTTGAGGTACCGAGGGTCATAGAATGGGGACCCTTAGAAGCTGTAGAATTGGCCGGGCCAATTAGGGAATTACTTGTACAGAGGTATGGTAATTCTTCTTTTAATGACTGGGTATGTTTATTCACCATACGTAGACCTGTATATAAAGTATGGTGTGAAGAATTGTTATGTAGTATAGAGTTGAATGATCGGGTAGCTAGTTTAACCTATCGTTCTTTTATTAGATTTTTGTTAGGCGGTTCGATGCGCCACATGTCTTTACTGGACATGGCTCAGGCTTTACGTATATATACGCCTGAGGAGTTAGCGTCTGCCGATTGTAGAGGATTGATACTAAACGGTAGAAAGATAGATGAAAATTTTGATACACACGGTGTGTGGAGTCAAATGACAAGCCATCACCGTTTCAAAGGGGGAAATTACTCTTATTTGGATATAGATAGAGCCGAATTAAGAGTGATACATAGGTTTTTAGCTAATTCGATTACACAAAGGGGTAAAAACAAGGAAAAAGTAAATGAACAGGATTTGTTTTACCATATGTGTATTCGAGACCCACAAAGCGCTGTAAGTATACCATATTGTGTGGGTTATTATTTATCAGCTATGGTTCGGGGGATGCGACCACATAGCATAATAGGAGGTGGTATTTTTATTACTTTGATTGGTGAATATCTCAGTGTGGATATAAGTCGGGGGGGATTATTACTAGAAGAGCTGGAACCCCGCGATACTATAGGTTTAAATGTATACCATGGTGCGAAAGTTTTGAAGAGGCGAAATAACGCCGTAGTACGATACCATGGTAGACATCCACAGGTGGAGAGAAACCAGCAGCAAGGTAATGTAGGAGGGGGGAATGAGATGCAAGAAATGCATAGGTTTATAGCTTCTCAGGAATACGAAAATGCTAGACAGAGAGCATTTGAAGATTGGCAAGTTCATCAGAACCAAATCATAGCTCATTGCCAACATATAGGTAGAAACTATATTCCTACACCAAAACCCATCTTCCCTCCTTGGTCTATAGAGATGCAGCCACCATATCCTACGTATGACCCTGCCGAAGCATTCTATAGCACTTATGGTTATGCCTGGAACCCCTATTGGTACCAATATCATCCTTAGTTTACTTATTATTTTTTATTATTTTGTAATTTGTAATTATTGATACGTTTAATACTTTTGTTAATATTGTAATCATTTTTATAATTATCTAACTTTTATTCTTAGATTTTAATAATTTTTGAACGTGGGGTAATATACCAAACTTCAAAAATATGTATATATGTTTGCAAGTTTATCTTATGTACACAACAGGGTAAAACAACGCATTTTCAAAGACTGGCATTAAGTTCAGCAAAAGCAACTAATTTTGACGACAAGATGCAAAATATATGTGAAATAACAACAAGACGGAATGAACAAATGATGTGCACCATTTATCATTCAGCAAACAAACGCCAATATATTTGGAAACTTTGGTAAAATTTAATCATTTTCACACTAATCACCCTCAATAATTTAAATTGTTACTGATTTCTTGCAAATGAGGGCATTGCAAGATCTTAAGTGTGGGAAGGGGATAAATTCTTTCGGATTTTAAAAATTTTTACTTTATACACTTGGTTACCATTAAAAATACTAGTAAAGCAGTAGTTGTATTAGAATCTAGTGCTCTCGGATAAAAAAGAACAGCCCTAGTCTTATATACTGACTACCCAATTCTAGTAAAATTTTTCAAAATTTTTAATTAAATGAATTCAAAATCATGTTTATACATATTTATGAACGATAAAACTAGGTTTTAACACCGAAATTATTGTTACCTCGGAAAGGACATAAATTAAGAAACAAACTAAAATGTTAAAATTCATTTAAAATGGAATAGAGGACGATAAAAAGGAAAATAAAAGCCAAGTGTGGGAAAATTTACCAAGTAATCTTAAACATATGTCACATATATCTGTAACAAATAACTGAAAATACTTTTGCTTTGGACTAAACTAAACTGTTTTACCCGATGAAAGAAAAGAAGAGATGGATCTACACGATGAATCAATTCCATCATTAAAAGGAAGTAAAGTCTTCCGAAAAAGACACGCGCTTCTTGATTTAGGTCATGAAGTTGTCGTCCAGACCAGCTGTAGGTTGACGAAAAATCTAGAAAAGTCATCACTAAAATCAGCAGGAAATCCACGGACCTCAGCATTAAACAGGGTCGCCAAGTGGTCAGATTTATCCTAACCATGAGAAGGATTTATCTCGTACAAAGGGGGGGCACCGTGCAAATTAGCTTGATAAGACTAATGAATCAGATCCCCAGAAAGGATAATCTCCTTAAAGATTAAAAATCAGCTTTTAAGACTGATATTACTCAATCCTAGAGATTGACCTTAAAGATTGAGAATTACAAACTCATGGAATTCAATGATATCTAAACTCGAGCTTAAACGAGAAAATATTTTGATAAAAATTACAAACCGATTTGTTTTCTGAAAACCCTATTTTCAATGCGTTCATTACCATTGAACGTAAAATCCTAGGAATTCACCTGGAATTCATTAGGTCACCTGAACTAAATCGGGTGTCAACCGTAAGAACGGTGGTTGCATAGTGGTCAAAGACAGGACCTTGTGCCAGACTGAAAAATTATAAGGGTCAGCTTTACTATTGCTCCTACCAAGGATAGTAATTTCGTCCGACACGTTATAGACCATAATCAAAAGCATGTCACGGGACATTGCCTTAACAGTTGGTTCAACGCTTTCCTTTACAACCGGACGGTAGTTTGCCGAAAGGTAATATACGGAACAAGTAAACTGGACGTGTTGCTCTCCTAATACAAGGTTAGCAAGTGGGTGACACAAAACAGCAAGTTTTGAGCTAAAATTTTCAATTCTGAAACCCACCAAACCCACAAAAATATTTTGCAAACACCGGTAAAGGGTTATTCCGGAAAACTTATCTAGGGTAAAAACTAGATTTCAAAAGATCAAATGTTTTCATAAAGATCCAATTTCCTTAATGGATCTAAATTTTTATAGTCATGTGGGACTGTAAACCATATCGTTACTACCATTGTTTATACCGCCGTATAGAAATCACTGATGTACAAAGTGTGAAGAATAAAGAAGTGATTCTAGTATTTCAAGACGATATTGCTTGAGGACAAACAACGCTCAAGTGTGGGAATATTTGATAATGCTAAAAACGAACATATATTTCATAGCATTATTCCTCAAGAAAGACAAGCTTTTAGTTGCAATTGTTCTATTTACAAGTAATATTCGTTTAAATAATAAAAGGTGAAGACAAAAGACAGATTCGACGAATTGAAGACGCAAACGACCAAAAAGCTCAAAAGTACAAAAGACAATCAAAAAGGTTCCAATTATTGATAAGAAACGTCTCGAAATTACAAGAGTACAAGATTCAAAACGCAAAGTACAAAATATAAAATTGTACGCAAGGACGTTCGAAAATCCGGAACCGGGACCAGAGTCAACTCTCAACGCTCGACGCAACGGACTAAAAATTACAAGTTAACTATGTATATAAATATAATATAATATATAATTAATTATATTAATTATATATATATTATATATATATATATTATAAACCGTCGGCAGAGAAAGACTCCAAGGGTGTGAGCTGTAAATACATCCTCCGCGACTCGCGGAGTTTGAAGAGGATTTTGCCGCGAGTCGCGGAGCCCTAAATTTGAAAACTGCCTATAAAGCCAACCGAATTCTGATCAAAATTATCAATCTATTTCTCTCTTCTCTCATATATACGTAAAATATATATATATATAATTTATATTTTAATTTTAATTTTAATTATAATTCTAATAATAAGGGTATGTTAGCGAATGTTGTAAGGTGAAATTCTATCCGTGTAACGCTACGCTATTTTTAATCATTGTAAGTTATGTTCAACCTTTTTACATTAATGTCTCGTAGCTAAGTTATTATTATGCTTATTTAAAACAAAGTAATCATGATGTTGGGCTAATTACTAAAATTGGGTAATTGGGCTTTGTACCATAATTGGGGTTTGGACAAAAGAACGACACTTGTGGAAATTAGACTATGGGCTATTAATGGGCTTTATATTTGTTTAACTAAATGAAACTTTGTTAATGTTAATATAAAGATTTACAATTGGGCGTCCCTATAAATTACCATATACACTCGATCGGACACGATGGGCGGGGTATTTATATGTACGAATAATCGTTCATTTAACCGGACACGGGAATGGATTAATAGCCACTAGAATAATTAAAACAGGGGTGAAATTACATTCAAGGGTAATTGGTGTAATTGTTAACAAAGTAGTAAAACCTTGGTTTACACGCAGTCGATAACCTGGTGTATTCATTAAACAAAGTATTAAAACCTTGTTACAATTCGAATCCCCAATTAGTTAGAATATTTAACTTCGGGTATAATAATAATTTGACGAGGACACTCGCACTTTATATTTATGACTGATGGACTGTTATGGAAAAAAACCAGACGGACATATTAAATAATCCAGGACAAAGGACAATTAACCCATGGGCATAAAACTAAAATCAACACGTCAAACATCATGATTACTGAAGTTTAAATAAGCATAATTCTTTTATTTCATATTTAATTTCCTTTATTTTATATTTAATTGCACTTCTAATTATCGCACTTTTATTTATTGTTATTTAATCGCACTTTTAATTATCGTACTTTTTAATTATCGCAATTTTATTTTATCGCACTTTTATTATTCGCAATTTCATTATCGTTATTTACTTTACGCTTTAATTTAAGTCTTGTATTTATTTTATATTTTACATTAGGTTTTAACTGCGACTAAAGTCTTAAAATCGACAAACCGGTCATTAAACGGTAAAAACCCCCCTTTATAATAATAATATTACTTATATATATTTGTATTTTTATAAAAGTAAACTAATATAGCGTTGAGCTTTGTTTAAAGATTTCCCTGTGGAACGAACCGAACTTACTAAAAACTACACTACTGTACGATTAGGTACACTGCCTATAAGTGTTGTAGCAAGGTTTAAGTATATCCATTCTATAAATAAATAAATATCTTGTGTAAAATTGTATCGTATTTAATAGTTTTTCCTAGTAAAAATTAATAGTATTTTATACCCCTCTGCTTTGACATCAGGTGGTTTGGGTAATATTATAATTTATATTATCGTGTAATTATAAAAAGGGTAAGACCGTTATAATTTTGGTTTTAACGAAAGTAAAAACTGGATTAAATCTCAATTTAAATAATCGGAGTATAATTTAATTCGCTAAAACGAGATCGAAACGAAAGTTATATTTAATTTTTGTTAGTTAAATCTTTATAAATCGGAAGATTAATATAAGGATATATATTAAAACATCATAATCGGACTTAAAAACAATCCATAAATCCAGAGGGGACATATTTTAGTAGCCACTACTTTACCTTATTTTAAATCTCACCAATTTCACTTATTGCCATATCGTAAACTTAATTTACTTTTTATATTTCCATGAAAAACCTTATTCCTTTTATTTTGTCAAATTAGTATAAATTGTATTTTTATTGTCGTTATTTTAGTTATTTCGTTTTAGTTAAATTTAAATTCCGTTCAATTAAGTGCTAAATCCTAATCCAAAATCCCCATTTTAATTAGTTTAACTTTTAGTGATTAAAACCTTGAAAACTCAACCTCCCTGTGGAACGAACCAGATTTACCAAATAAACTATTACTATACGGATAGGACAAAGTTGTCTATATGTGTGAAATCAATCCGAAATCATAAGAATGCTATATAATCACAACCAATTCGTGTAATAAATTCAATCTAAATCTGAGAAATATAAAAGGATATGATCTTCAAGCACATTAACTTTTTGGCGCCGCTGCCGGGGAAAAAGTTGGCAGTTAAATAAATAGATAATTTTTCTGATTCGTAGTAATAGTTGAATTTGTACGTGGACTGGGTTATTGGAGCCAAAAAGTACCCAATTATATTGGGACCAAACGAATCATGCCCCTCTATTGCATCTTTTGGCTATTCAAAACGTGGGCAAAATCAGAAGGAAAATCTATTTGTTCAAAGGTTTTTATCATTGTTTTTAGTTATTCGATCCTTTCGTGAAAATTCATTTTCAAGAAAGTTCAATGTTCATACACTTAGTGAATAAATTCTTCAAGACTACATACAATTTTGTAATTGTATGACCCGTTCAGGAAATCCTAAACTCGTTGCACTTAATCCAGAACCTGAAAGAAACTTGAACAAAAGATTAAAACAAGAAAAACAAAAAAGATTAGGTAGTACTAGTCAATCGAAAACACCGAAAAATATCAAAAAACAAGTAGGAAACACTAGTGGTCAACCAGAAATCAAAACTAAACCTGAAACCATCGTCATTAAAGAAGAAATGGCTGAAGTAACACCTGATCCAAATGATCTACCGATGTGGAATACCAGACAAGCTGTTCCCCCTCTCGCACTTGCACCTATAAGAAGACCTAAAATTGAGGCTGAAAACTAGGAAGTCAAGGGGCAGTTTATGCACATGGTACGTGAAAACCAATTCGACGGAAGACTTAATAACAATCCGATAGAACATTTAGAAGCTTTTAAAGATTTATGTGAACTGTACAAAAACAAAGATGTTTCTTCAGATGCATTTAAGTTAAGAACTTTTCCATACTCGTTAATCGGAGACGCAAAAACATGGTTGAAAGCATCAAAACCTGATTCTATCACAACTTTTAACGAATTAAGAGAAAAATTCATTACCAGATTTTTCCCACCGGCAAAAGCCGAAAGACTTAGAACTAAAATCACCACTTTTAAACAAAAGTCGGATGAAACTCTTTATGATGCATGAGAAAGATTAAAAAGAATGTTACGAAATTGTCCGCAACATGGATTGCAAAAAAGGCAAATAGTACAAACTTTTTATCGTGGTATTGATGAACATACTCGTGGTATATTAGATTCCTCCGCTGGAGGAGTATTTATGTACAAATCACCAAATCAAGCGTATGACATGTTAGAAGACATGTCAGTTCATACTTTTGAATGGACACTGTCTAGAGATCAACTACCTAGAAGGACGGTGGCAAGCCTTGAAGAAAATGAAGATAACAACACAACCATAGCTTCACTGTCGAATCAATTCAAAAAGTTTGGAAGGGAAATAGAGAAACTAAATTCAACAATTTTAGCATTGAAAGTAGGATGTGAAATCTGTGGACAGCCACATTTCACGAAAGATTGTGATATCAATGATCGGCCAATGAACTCAGTAGCACAAGTTAATTTTATGGCCAATCAAAGACAAGGTAATTTTCAAGGAGGGAATTCTAATTATCAACCTGCAAACCCAGGATATCAAAACCCGAAGAATTTTGCTTTTCAAAGAAATGGACCACCTGGCTTTTTCAATAGAAACCAACCTCCATTTCCACCTCAACAAAATTTCCAACAACAACCGTTACCTCAATTACCATATCAACAACAAAATCATAACACGCAACCAGTAGAGAAGAAATCTAACTTTGAAGAAGTTATGATGAATTTGTCAAAAGTCAATCAGAAACAAATGAACAAGTGAAGAGACAATTACATCAATCCCAAATGGAAAACGAGCAAGTACAAAGGAATCATCAAGCATCAATTCAAAACCTTGAAAGAGATATGGGAAGAATATCTCAATTGCTTGCTAAAAGGTAATCGGGAACTTTACCATCAAACACGCAACCAAACCCCAAGGGTAAGGAAACTCAAAATTCAAGTAATATTTCACAAGTTAATTCAATCACTACGCGAACTGGATTAACCATTAACCCGGAGATTCCAAAGCCTCTCACTCCTATTCATGTTTCACAAGAAAACGAACCTGTGGTGGAAGAAAATACGATGCCAACCACAAGTGCACCAAAGACTCAAAATCAACCACCATTGAAGGTATATAAACCTCCAATTCCATATCCGCAACGCTTGAAGAAAGATAAATTACAAGCACAATACAACAAGTTTGCTGACATGATTAAGCAAATTTGTATAAATGTACCGCTTGTAGATGTTCTAGCGGGTATGCCGAATTATGGAAGGTTTATCAAAGATCTTATAGCAGACAAAGGAAAATATGCAGAAGTTTCAACCACATTCCTTAATGAGAAATGCTCGGCAATTTTACAAAAGCAAAATTTGCCACCAAAACTTGGAGATCTTGGAAGTTTCATCATTCCTTTTCTGATGGGAGATTCAGTAATGTACGATGCATTAGCTGATTTAGGAGCGAGCATTAACCTTATGCCTCACTCTTTGTACTTAAAATTGAACTTAGGTGATTTAAAACCAACCAGGATGTGTATACGATTAGCAGATAGAACTTACAATTATCCTTTTGGCATTGCTGAAAACCTACCGGTTAAAGTAAATCACTTAATCTTTCCTGCTGATTTCGTTGTTCTTGAAATGGAAGAAGATAGTAAGGTTCCCCTAATTCTAGGGCGTCCCTTTCTAAATACTGCAGACGCAATTGTGCTCGTAAAAGAGAAAAATCTCAGCTTAGGTGTGGGTGAGGATAGAATTATATTAAACATAGATAAGGCTATAAAACACCCTATGTCTCCCGATGACGAATGTTTCCAAATAGACATGATTGATTGTTGTATTGAGGAAGAACTACAAGAACTATTAAATGTCGACACCTCAGATTTCACCTTGATGGGTGAAGATGAAGATTTTGATGTCGATATAGAGTTAGACAAGCTGTTAAAGGTAGTCACTGATGAAGAATACGTAGAAGAAGAAATTCCCAGGGAAGATGAACCTTTTGAAGAAATTACCGATGGTAATAGGTTCCGGATAAAATCTTCATTGGAAGAACCACCCACCTTGGAACTTAAAGAACTCCCGGAACATTTGGAGTATGCTTATCTCCAAGGAACGTCACAATTACCCGTCATAATTTCATCAAAACTTTCTGATGACTAAAAGGGTAGGTTAATGTCTATTTTAAAAACCCACAAAAAGGCAATTGCCTGGAAAACAACTGATATTCCAGGGATTAACCCTGCTTATTGTACTCACAAAATTCTAATGAAAGAAGATTTTAAACCCGTGGTACAAAGGCAAAGGAGGTTAAATCCTAACATGAAAGAAGTTGTCAAAAAGGAGGTTATCAAATTACTTGATGCTGGGTTAATTTACCCTATATCCGATAGCCCATGGGTAAGTCCTGTACAAGTAGTACCCAAGAAAGGGGGTACGACTGTTATTCTAAATGATAAGAACGAACTCGTTCCTACAAGAACAGTCACTGGGTGGAGAGTCTGTATAGACTATCGTCGTCTAAACGACGCTACAAGGAAAGATCATTTCCCGCTACCATTTATCGACCAAATGCTAGAACGTTTGGCGGGAAAAGATTACTACTGTTTCCTTGATGGATTCTCCGGTTATTTTCAAATTCCAATTGATCCAAAAGACCAAGACAAGACCACTTTTACTTGTCCATTTGGTACTTTTGCGTACCGACGAACGCCATTCGGATTATGTAATGCACCAGGCACCTTCCAAAGGTGTATGATGGCAATTTTTCATGACATGATTGAAGAAAGTATAGAAGTCTTTATGAACGATTTCTCTGTTTTTGGGGACTCCTTCAACTCATGTCTCTCAAACCTTGAACGAATGCTAAATCGTTGTGAAGAATCAAATCTTGTTTTAAACTGGGAGAAATGCCACTTCATGGTGAAGGAAGGCATTGTTTTAGGACACAAGATTTCTCGAGCTGGAATGGAAGTAGACAAAGCTAAGATAGACGTTATTTCAAAACTTCCTCCTCCATCCAATGTTAAAGGAATTCGTAGTTTCCTTGGTCATGCGGGATTCTATCGACGATTCATAAAGGACTTTTCCAAAATCGCTCGACCCATGACTTAACTTCTTGAGAAAGACAGTACATTCAATTTCAATGAAAAGTGTCTAAATGCTTTCTCCATTCTGAAAGAGAAACTTACGAATGCACCTATTATGGTATCACCCGACTGGTCCAAACCTTTCGAGCTAATGTGTGATGCTAGTGATTTTGCACTAGGAGCTGTTTTAGGTCAACATCAAGATAACAAATTTCAACTAATCTACTATGCAAGTAAAACACTTACAAGAGCTCAGTTGAATTACACAACTACTGAGAAGGAGCTTCTTGCAGTAGTTTTTTCTTTCGATAAGTTTAGATCTTACCTAGTGTTATCTAAAACAATTATTTATACCGATCATTCATCCCTAAAGTACTTATTCAAAAAGCAAGATGCTAAGCCTAGACTAATTCGTTGGATTCTTCTCCTACAAGAATTCGAAATTGAAATCAAGGATAAAAAGGGTGCTGAAAATCTCGCTGCAGATCACTTGTCCCGTCTTGAAAATCCTAACTTAGAAACACTCGATGAATCTACTATTCACGATACTTTTCCAGACGAGTTCCTTATGAAAATTAAAATGGAAGAAGAAATTCCATGGTTTGCGGACTTTGCCAATTATCTTGCCGCAGGAATTCTTGTTAAGAATCAAACTTATCAGCAAAAGAAGAAATTTTTCGCTGATCTAAAGTTATACTTCTGGGAAAGCCCTAATCTCTTTTGTATAGGAGCAGATCAAGTTATTCGTTGATGTGTATAATGTAAAGAAGCTCAAAAAATTCTGGAGCACTGTCATCAAGGACCAGCTTGTGGACATTTCGGACCAAGCTATACAGCTAAGAAGGTTTTTGACTCAGGTTTTTACTGGCCTACAATTTTCAAAGATGCACACAGTATGGTAAAAACCTGTGATAATTGTCAAAGATCTGGAAATATCTCCAAGAGAGACGAAATGCCACAACAAAGCATCCTAGTATGCGAAGTATTTGACATTTGGGGAATTGACTTCATGGGTCCGTTCCCCGCTTCTAACAAATGCAAATACATTCTCGTAGCAGTCGATTATGTTTCTAAATGGGCTGAAGCAAAAGCTCTACCCACTAACGATGCTCGAATTGTTGTCAGCTTTCTTAAAAACCTTTTCTCACGATTCGGGCTTCCAAAAGCATTAATCAGTGATCGTGGAACTCATTTTAAAAATCAATTACTCGAGAAAGTACTTAAAAAGTATGGAGTTAATCATCGTTTCTCAACTTCTTACCACCCTCAAACGAGTGGCCAAGTTGAAAACACAAATCGAGGTCTTAAACGAATTTTAGAAAGAACAGTTAAGAATAATCCAAAAATCTGGCATCGAAAGCTAGATGATGCGTTATGGGCATTTAGAACCGCATTCAAAATGCCCATTGGTACCACTCCTTTCCGATTAATATATGGTAAGGCGTTTCATCTACCTGTCGAGGTTGAACACAAGGCATATTGGGCAATAAAAGAATGTAATACAGACCTTGTGGAAGCCGGAGAAAATCGATTCTTACAATTGCATGAATTAGACAAGCTAAGACTTCAAGCATATGAAAACTCGAGATCTTACAGAGAGAGAACTAAGAAATGGCACGATGCTCGCTTAAAAGAGAAGAAAACATTTGAACCACGGGACAAAGTTCTAGTTTTTCAATCACGTTTTAAGTTTTCACCTGGGAAACTTAAGTCCCGATGGAGGGGACCGTATGAAGTAAAACAAGCATTTCCATCCGGATACGTAGAGTTATATGACAAGAATCGTGGTATTTTCAATGTGAATGGTCACAGACTTAAATTCTACTATGAAGGGTTCAACAACACTGAAAGAGATGACATCACATTCTACCCTAAGGACAAATGAATTTAGGGTAATTTTAGCTAACCACTCGTCTTCTTAAAACGTTTCAAATTATTTCAAGAGTGGAGCCCGATTGGTCTTTTCCGCTAGCAGACACTAAAGAACTAGTCTTCTCCCTCCATTCTGATTTTTTTTAGTTTTGTATGAAATTAATATGCTTTTTAAATTTAAGTTTTGTGTGATTTTAAAAACAAAATTTACTTTATTTCATTAAGTTTAAAAAATAATTTCTAAAATTCGTCGTGAGTTGAACACTAGGTCATATAACCAAAATTGCTTTACCCAAGGACTGGGCGAAAATTTTTTTTATCATTATTTTTAATATTATTGATCTAAAGTATGCCAAAAATATTATATGAATGTGGGGTAATATACCAAACTTCAAAAATATGTATATATGTTTGTAGTTTATTTTATGTACTAATAAGGGTAAAAGACGCATTTTCAAAGACTGAAATTCTGTTTAGCAAAAGCAACCAATTTTTGGCAAAACATATGAAAAGATGACGGAAAATTTTGAATGACGGACAAATCAACATTAACAGATTAAACAAATCCCGCAAGTTACGGCTTTTTAGCTAAAGAGGTTTTAACTCCTTTTCTATTCTAATTGCCCTCGTGAATTTAATTTAGTCTGATTTCATTACAAATGAGGGCATTGCATGATCTCAAGTGTGGGGAGGGGTTATAAATTCTCTCGGGTTTACACTAGGCTTATTTTCTAAATTTTGTGAAAATTTTAAAAATTTTTAACTAAATGAATTCAAATCTTGTTTAATATATTTATGAACGATAAAACTAGGTGTGGGTACCGAAATTATTGTTACCCTAAAATAAGGACATAAATTGAGAAACAACTAAAACGCTTGAATTTATTTATTAGAAATAAAAAGACACAAGAAAAAGCCAAGTGTGGGGAGATTTGTCAATATATATGAACTGTTATCACATGTTTGTACGAAGTTTATTGCAGGTACTTTTGCTTTGAGCTGTATAATTTGTTTTACCCATTAAATTGTGAAAATGGAAGAAAAGATGGATCTACACGATGAATCAATTCTATCATTAAATATGAAGTAAAGTCTTCAAAAAAAGAAACGTGCTTCTTGATTTATGTCAGGAAGTTGTCGTCCAGACCAGTTGTAGATTCTACGAAAAACCTTGAAAAGTTTTCTCGAAAATCAGCTGGAAATCCACGGACCTCAACATCAAACAGGGTCGCCATGTGGTCAGACTTATCCTAACCATGAGAGGATCTGTCTCGTAAAATGGGGAGGGCGCCATGCAAATTAGCTTGATAAGACTAATGAATCAGACCCCCAGAAAGGATAATCTCCTTAAAGATTAAAAATCAGCATTTAAGCCTGATATTACTCAATCCTTAAGATTGACCTTAAAGATTGAGAATTACAAACTCATGGAATTCAATGATATCTAAACTCGAGCTTGAACGAGAAAATATTTTGATCAAATTAAAACCGATTTGTTTTCTAGAAAACCTATTTTCAATGCGTTCATTACCATTGAACGTAAAATCCTGAGAATTCATCAAGAATTCATTAGGTCACCTGAACCAAATCAGGTGTCAACCGTAAGAACGGTGGTTGCATAGCATGGTCGAAGACAGGACCTTGTGCCAGACCTAAAAATTATAGGGTGATCTTTGCTATTTCTCCTACAAAGGATAGTAATTACATCCGACACGTTGTGGACCATAATCAAAAGCATGTCATTAGACATTTCCTTAACAGTTGCTTGTTCATCGCTTTCCTTTACAACCGGACGGTAGTTTACTGAAAGGTAATATACGGGACAAGTATATTGGACGTGTTGCTTTCCTAATACAAGGTTAGCTAGTGGGTGACACAAAACCGCAAGTTTTAAACTAAAATTTTAAAATCTGAAACCCACAACACCCACAAAATCAATTTGCAACACTGATAAAGGGTTTAATAGGAAAACTTATCTAGGGTAAAAGCTAGCTTGAATTTTCAAAAGATCAAAAGTTTTCATAAAGATCCAATTTCCTTAAAGATCTAAATTTTCATAGTCACGTGGGACTTTAAACCGCCTTTCAAATGTGCACTTTGCTTTAGAAACCGAAACTAAATCGGCTATTTGATTGCAAGTGTCGTTGACCTGAACCCGAGGCAACTGTGGATGGCACACCCACCTTTAACCATGGTTTTATCGTTACTATCATTGTTTATACCACCGTATTAAAATCACTGATGTATAAAGTGTGAAGAATAAAGAAGTGATTAGTGTGAAGTTTGTTTTATTTCAAGTTCTATATTGCTTGAGAACAAGCAACGTTCAAGTGTAGGGATATTTGATATTGCTTAAAACGAACATATATTTAGACGCAATATCATTCTAAAATGTAATATTTTTAATTGTAATTTCCTTATTTTTAGTTGTAATCGTTTAAATAAATAAGTGCGAAGACGAAAGACGAAGATCGCTCGAAAATGAAGATTTAAAGTCGAAAACGAAGATTTAAAAGGCGAAAACGTCCAAAATGCTCAAACGTACAAGTTACACTCCAAGTGGTTTAAATTATCAAAGAAAAATGTCTAAAGATTGACAAGAACGCAAGTTGCGGAACGCAAATTACACGATATTAAATTGTACAAAAAGACGTTCGAGAAACCGGGACTGAGACATAAACCGGGCGTAAATGTACGAAACATCGGAGCCAAAATTATGAGTCAACTATGCACAAGAATATAATATAATATATATATATAATTATATAAAATTATATATATATTGTATATATTTATTAAATATGTCGACAAGCTAGTGTACAAAAAATATGTGATCTGGATCTGGCGGCCATGCGATCGCATGGAAAATAGGCATAAAACCCATGCGATCGCATGAGTTCCTGTAGCAGGCCACATCTCTATAAAAAGCCAGTTTGCTCGAGCTTTATGTACACAATTTTCATTCTCTCTTCTGTAATATTCATAATATATTTATAATTTTAATTATAATTTTAATTTAAGTTTATTTTAATAATAAGGTTATTGTAATGTTTAAATTTATGGGTTTTAAGTTGAAATTCTGTCCGGGTACTGCTACGCTAATTATATCACTTTTTACCGTTCCAACTCGCTGTAAGTCTCCACGTCCTAACTTTATTTTCACGTATCATTATTATCATTATTATGGTTGTTATTACTATCGTTATTAGTATTATTTATTATTGTTATCATTTATTATTATTGTTATTATGTCTATTTCATATAAATTATATTTTTACGCCGTTATAATGTCCAACTAAATACTCATAGTGGTGACTAAAATGTAGAACCTCTGGACAAATAGATTGAACCATTTATAATATTATGGTGTAACTTTGACTATTTTTAATATTGAGTTTAATCACCGACCCATTATTATATAATTTAATATTTTCAACCCTATCACATAATTTATTAAATTAATAAGCGAAAGTGCATTAAATTTACATAAATTATGCTTTAACACCTCGGTGATCTAGACGGACATATGGACAAATTATTGACAACAATTTAGAAGTGTGATTCGGTGGTTTGGGTAATATTATAATTTATATAATCATGTAATTATAAAAAGGGTAAGACCGTTATAATTTTGGTTTTAACGAAAGTAAAAACTGGATTAAATCTCAATTTAAATAATCGGGGTATAATTTAATTCGCTAAAACGAGATCGAAATGAAAGTTAGATTTAATTTTACTTAGTTAAATCTTTATAAATCGGAAGATTAAATATAAGGATATATATTAAAACATCAAAATCGGACTTAAAAACAATCCATAAATCCAGAGGGGACATATTTTAGTAGCCACTACTTTACCTTATTTTAAATCTCACCAATTTCACTTATTGCCATATCGTAAACTTAATTTACTTTTTATATTTCCATGAAAAACCTTATTCCTTCTATTTTGTCACATTAGTATAAATTGTATTTTTATTGTCGTTATTTTAGTTATTTCGTTTTAGTTAAATTTAAATTCCGTTCAATTAAGTGCTAAACCCTAATCCAAAATCCCCCTTTTAAATAGTTTAACTTTTAGCTATTAAAACCTTGAAAACTCAACCTCCCTGTGGAACACACCGGATTTACCAAATAAACTATTACTATACGGATAGGACAAAGTTGCCTATATGTGTGAAATCAATCCGAAATCATAAGAACGCTATATAATCACAACCAATTCGTGTAATAAATTCAATCTAAATCCGAGAAATATAAAAGGATACGATCTTCAAGCACATCATGAGCCATTCGACTTGCCTTCTGTATAGAAGCGGGCTCGTGTGAACTCACATCTTCTTGAATCCTTACTGGTAACCCTTTTACAAACGCGTCGATCTTCTCTTCTTCATCTTCAAATGCTCCCAGACACAATAGGCACAACTCTGTAAATCGTCGTTCATATGTGGTAACGTCGAACCCTTGTGTTCGTAACTGTCTAAATTCTGCCTTGAGTTTATTGACTTCGTTTCTAGGACGGTACTGCTCGTTCATCAATTGCTTGAATGCCGACCACGGTAGTGCGTAAGCAGCATTTTGTCCTACCTGTTCAAGATAGGTGTTCCACCATGTTAACACAGTACCTGTGAAGGTATGCGTAGCGTACTTAACTTTGTCCTCTTCAGTACACTTACTTATGGCAAACACCAATTCAACTTTCTCAGCCCACCGTTTCAATCTAATTGGTCCTTCGGTTCCATCAAATTCCAAAGGTTTGCAGGCAGTGAATTCTTTGTAGGAGCATCCTACACGATTTCTTGCGCCGTTAGCTGCATTGCTAGATTCAGTGTTATTGTTAGTATGTAGCGCAGCCTGTACTGCGGCAATGTTTGCAGCAAGAAAGATACGAAATTCCTCTTCGCTCATATTCATGGTGTGTCGAGTAGTCGGTGCCATTTCCTTCAAAATAGCCAACTGAATCGAGTTAATCATACAGAATATTAAGAGTAGTCAATAGTATTTCGTAGCATAATATGAACTCATTTATAAAATCTTTTTCTTCATATTAGCGTTTTATAAGTTTAAATTCGGGTACTACCTACCCGTTAAGTTCATACTTAGTAGCTAATATACAATTCAACTACTACAATTCCATATGAAAAACTGATTATAATAATATATCACATACAAATATTCTTCAAACTTACAACTTCGCTATATTACATATAACATGAAATATAGTACACTATGATACATGACAGTTTTGAAGATGAATCTAGTTAATACGCAAGTTGTTCATCAAAGGAAATAAAGACACGTAATTCATAAGTCCAGAAACAAGTCATGCATTCTGGTTTTACTAAGACGACTTCTCATCCTTGGTCTTGTGGAAAATAACCGTTATGACCATTGGCTAGGCAGCATGTTGTAATGTCGTCAAAAGGAAAAGGGTTTCGTAATGTCCAACAGCCCCGTAATAATCTAAAAACCTTGTTTCTCACCCCAACTACTGAATCTGTCAGTTGTGGGAAGGTTTTATTTAAAATTTGCAATCCGATGTTCTTTTTCTCACTTTGGTAAGAAGCGAACATCACTAACCCGTAAGCATAACATGCTTCTTTATGTTGCATGTTAGAAGCACTTTCTAATTCACGAAATCCTATGTTGGGATATGTTGAGTCAAAATAGGTTCTTAACCCGTAGCGTAAAATTGCATTTGGGTTCCCCGCATTTAATGCTTTAAAGAAAACACGGCGTAACTTATGGTCTCCCCAATGTGATATACCCCACCTATCAAAGGAAAACCTTTTATAAACTAAGGCATTTCTGGAAAGTCTTTCAAATGTTTGACAAGTTAATTTCGCCATAACTAAATGTGCTGATGAATTCTGACTGACTCTAGACAAGATTTACTCAATCATATCCTCTGGTAGGTCTTCTAAAATATTCGGTTGTCTACCCTTAACGTCCATTTTGTTTTTATACTGTAAAATAGACAAGGATTAGAGCCGTAAAAGATAATTAACAAACAATACACGCAATTTTTACATATAACATAAAAGTACAAGCACACTACAATACATATAATACACAACATGATTACAACCCTCTAATCTGAATCACTAGTTTCTTCTTCTTCGGACTTGGTTCATTTTCCTAATTTTCTAGGAATATATGGTGTTCCTCTAATACGAGCCGTCGTTTTCCATAATGGTTTAGAAAAACCTGGTGATTTAGAGGTTCCCCGGTCATTGTTACATTTTAGAAAATACGGATGTTGTCGATACATATAAAGTTCATCGGGGTTGGAATCGGGTTTCTCTATTTTTATACCTTTTCCCTTATTATTTTCTTTCGCTTTATTAAATTGGATCGAGGTAATTTCTATAACATCATCGGAATCCTCATCGGGATCCGATTCATCGGAAAATTGGTAATCTTCCCAATATTTTGCTTCCTCGGCAGAAACACCATTGACCATTATTAACTTTGGTCCGTTGGTTGAGGATTTTCTTTTATTTAATCAATTTACTATAGGTATCAATATTTCTTCCTCCGGAACTTCTTCTTCTTCTGGTTCCTCCTCTTCCGATTCCTCCTCTTCTGGTTCCTCTTCTTCCGGTTCCTCCTCTTCCGGTTCCTCTTCCGGAATTTGTGAATCTTTCCAAAATATATTCGACTCTTCATTATTATTAGGTGAATCAATGGGATTTGTACTAGAGGTAGACATCTATCACACAATATCAAACAAGTTAAGAGATTAATATATCACATAATATTTACATGTTAATAATATATAGTTTCCAACAAAAAAATGTTAAACAATCGTTTTTGAAGAAAAACACGGTCGAAGTCCAGACTCACTAATGCATCCTAACAAACTTGGTAAGATACACTAATGCAATTTTCTGGTTCTCTAAGACCAACGCTCGGATACCAACTGAAATGTCCCGTTCATATTGATTATAAACGTTCCATATTTATTGATTTCGTCGCGAGGTTTTGACCTCTATATGAGATATTTTTCAAAGACTGCATTCGTTTTTAAAACAACTATAACCTTTATTTTATCGATAAAGGTTTAAAAATCATTACGTAGATTATCAAATAATGATAATCTAAAATATACCGTTTACACACGACCATTACATAATGGTTTACAATAAGAATATATTACATCAAAAATAAGTTTCTTGAATGCAGTTTTTACATAATATCATACAAGCATGGACTCCAAATCTTGTCCTTATTTTAGTATGCCACAGCGGAAGCTCTTAATAATCACCTGAGAATAAACATGCTTAAAACGTCAACAAAAATATTGGTGAATTATAGGTTTAACCTATATATTATCAAATCATAATAATAGACCACAAGATTTCATATTTCAATATATACATCCCATACATAGAGATAAAATTCATTCATATGGTGAACACCTGGTAATAGATATTAACAAGATGCATATAAGAATATCCCCTATCATTTCGGGAAATCCTTCAGACATGATAAAAACGAATTCGAAGTACTAAAGCATCCGGTACTTTGGATGGGGTTCGTTAGGCCCAATAGATCTATCTTTAGGATTCGCGTCAATTAGTAGATCGGTTTACTAATTCTTAGGTTACCAAGCAAAAGGGGCATATTCGGCTTCGATTATTCACCCATATAATGTAGTTTCAATTACTTGTGTCTATTTCGTAAAACATTTATAAAACTGCATGTATTCTCATCCCAAAATATTAGATTTTAAAAGTGGGACTATGACTCACTTTCATAGATTTACTTCATCAGGAAGTAAGACTTGGCCACTGGTCGATTCACGAACCTATAACAAATATGTACATATATATCAAAGTATGTTCAAAATATATTTACAAAATTTTTTAATACATTTTACCGTTTTAAGTTTATTAAGTCAGCTGTCCTCGTTAGTAACCTACAACTAGTTGTCCACAGTTAGATGTACAGAAATAAATTGATATATATTATCTTGAATCAATCCACGACCCAGTGTATACACGTCTCAGGCTAGATCACAACTCAAAGTATATATATTTTTGGAATCAACCTCAACCCTGTATAGCTAACTCCAACATTACTGCATATAGAGTGTCTATGGTTGTTCCAAATAACATATATACGTGGGTCGATATGATATGTCTTAACATTTGCATACGTGTCTATGGTATCTCAAGATTACATAATATATTAGAATACATGTATAATATAATATAATTTAGCTAGGATATGATTAATATATATTTGTTACCAAATTTCACGTAGCTACAACAAGCAAAAATATCCAATCCTGTTTTACCCATAACTTCTTCGTTTTAAATCCGTTTTGTGTGGTTCAAGTTGCTATGGTTTCATATTGAACTTAAGTTTATGAATCTATACATAAAAAGTATAAGTTTATAGTCGGAAATACAGGTTACAAGTCATTTTTTTAAAGGTAGTCATTTCAGTCGAAAGAACGACGTCTAGATGATCATTTTGAAAAACATACTTCCACTTTGAGTTTAACCATGATTTTTGGATATAGTTTCATGTTCATAAGAAAAATAATTTTCCCAGAAGAACAACTTTTAAATCAAAGTTCATCATAGTTTTTAATTAACTAACCCAAAACAGCCCGCGGTGTTACTACGACGGCGTATATCCGGTTTTACGGTGTTTTTCTTGTTTTCCGGTTTTAAATCATTAAGTTAGAATATCATATAGATATAAAACATGTGTTTAGTTGATTTTAAAAGTCAAGTTAGAAGGATTAACTTTTGTTTGCGAACAAGTTTAGAATTAACTAAACTATGTTCTAGTGATTTCAAGTTTAAACCTTCGAATAAGGTAGTTTTATATATATATATGAATCGAATGATGTTATGAACATAATTACTACCTCAGGTTTTGTGGATAAACCTACTGGAAATAAGAAAAATAGATCTAGCTTCAAAGGATCCTTGGATGGCTTGAAAGTTCTTGAAGCAGAATCATGACACGAAAACAAGTTCAAGTAAGATTTCCACTCGAAATAAGATTTTATAGTTATAGAAATTGAATCAAAGTTTGAATATGAGTATTACCTTATATTAGAAAGATATCTTACTGTAAATAAGAAAGATTTCTTGAGGTTGGATGATCACTTTACAAGATTGGAAGTAAGCTAGCAAACTTAGCAGTATTCTTGATTTTATGAAACTAGAACTTATAGAATTTATGAAGAACACTTAGAACTTGAAGATAGAACTTGAGAGAGATCAATTAGATGAAGAAAATTAAAGAATGAAAGTGTTTGTAGGTGTTTTTGGTCGTTGGTATATGGATTAGATATAAAGGATGTGTAATTTTGTTTACATGTAAATAAGTCATGAATGATTACTAATATTTTTGTAATTTTATGAGATATTTCATGCTAGTTGCCAAATGATGGTTCCCACATGTGTTAGGTGACTCACATGGGCTGCTAAGAGCTAATCATTGGAGTGTATATATCAATAGTACATACATCTAAAAGCTGTGTATTGTACGAGTACGAATACGGGTGCATACGAGTAGAATTGTTGATGAAACTGAACGAGGATGTAATTGTAAGCATTTTTTTTAAGTTGAAGTATTTTGATAAGTGTCTTGAAGTCTTTCAAAAGTGTATAAATACATATTAAAACACTACATGTATATACATTATCGTTTTAACGATCTTGTTAAATGTTGTTAACCCAAAGTTTATTATATCTAATGAGATGTTAAATTATTATATTATCATGATATTATGATATATTAATATATCTTAATATGATATATATACATTTAAATGTCATTACAACGATAATCGTTACATATATGTCTCGTTTCGAAATCCTTAAGTTAGTAGTCTTGTTTTTACATATGTAGTTCATTGTTAATATACATAATGACATGTTTACTTATCATATATCATGATTAAACATAGTGTAACAATATCTTAATATGATTCATATGTAATTAGTAAGACGTTGTTATAACGATAATCGTTATATATATCGTTTTCGAGTTTCTTAATTCAATACGCTCATTTTTATGTATATAACTCATTGTTAAAATACCTAATGAGATACATACTTATCATAATATCATGTTAACTATATATATATATATATATATATATATATATATATATATATATATATATATATATATATATATATATATATATATATATATATATATATATATCCATATATATGTCATCATATAGTTTTTACAAGTGTTAACGTTCGTGAATCACCGGTCAACTTGGGTGGTCAATTGTCTACATGAAACCTATTTCAATTAATCAAGTCTTAACAAGTTTGATTGCTTAACATGTTGGAAACACTTAATCATGTAAATATCAATTTCATTTAATATATATAAACATGAAAAAGTTCGGGTCACTACAAAGATGACTCAAAATAGGTGTGTTGGTTTTAAAATGGTCAAAATGTTAATGATTGACCTAGTTGGGAAATATGGGTATGAAATACCCTTATTGTGTATTAGTTAGTGTTGTTGGATCTTAATCACTAGCTTTGAGTGTTTTATGATGGTCTTGACCTTAATAGGACGGTTTTGGCGATAATGGGGCATTTAATGCATTTAAGTCATTAAATGCACATAAGTGAATTGTTGGTATTTAGTCCAACTAGTTTGTGTGTTGATTGAAGTACTTATTATATTAGGTACTTTGCTTTGAAGCATGCGAAAGTATAAAACCGTCACCGAATCGTTAAGGTGAGTGGAATAATTATATGTGTAGGTATATAATGTATTTATTTATGTAGCATGAGATGTGAAGTGTCGATGTGCTAAGACACCACGTTCACGTGACAAGTGAAGTGTTGATGTGCTAAGACACCACTCTATGAAAGGTAATGAGTGAAGTGTCGATGTGTTAAGACACCACTCGAGGTGAAGTATCGACGTGTTAAGATGCCACCTCAAGTAATATGAAGAGTGAAGTGTCGATGTGTTAAGACACCACTCGGGATGAAGTATCGACGTGTTAAGATGCCACCCGTGGAATTAGTGTACGACGTGTTAAGTACTCTAATGGTTGTTATGAACACCGATGGGAAATTCGAGTACCATTCCTTGTACGATTGGTTAACCATGATTATGGTGTTGTAGCATAAACATATTATATTGTACAAATTGTATATATGCTATTGTATTGCTAGCTTGTGGTATTGCAGGTTAATAGCTTGTATTTTGAGACGATAAGCTAATTGTGTAGCTAGCATGTATGCGGTATGTGTGTAAGTGTTTGCAAGTAGGTATATTATATATGTACGTGTATAATCATTGCATTCACTAAGCTTTGCTTACCCTCTCGTTGTTTACCTTTTTATAGGCTCCGGTGTGGACAAGGGTAAGGGCATTCGATTGGATTAGAGATCCCGCTTTGTTTGTTAGGGGACGCTTTTGGATGTATTAGCTTTCAAAGTTTAACCAAGAATTGGGTAGTTTAACCCCCAAACATCATGCTCTAGTGTCGTTTGGAATTTAAACTAATTCGGTTGAAACTTATACTCTTGTACGAAACTCGTATTACGGCATATGTGGGCCCGGTTTCTTAAAACTTATTTTATTATTGAATCGTGTGAGTTTTAACTATTATATCATGTTGTGAAAAGCGTTTCGTCTAAATATGTCGGGAAGTGGGAGATCTTTATTTGAAAATTGACAAAACCGGACAGAACTAAATTGGGCCTGTGCGCGCCGCGCACCCTGAGGTGGTGCGCGTGGCGCACCCTTCTGACTTAAAAAAAAAAAAAAAATTATTTCGCGTATTCGGTTGGTTATTGGTTTGGGTTGTTTCAACTGGCATTAAGTTCAACAAAAGCAACTAATTTTGACGACAAGATGCAAAATATATGTGAAATAGCAACTGCAGGAATGAACAAATGATGTACACCATTTATCATTCAAACAAACAACAATATGTTTGGAAACTTTGGTAAAATTTAATCATTTTTCTACGCTAATTACCCTCAATAATTTAAATTGTTACTGATTTTTGCAAATGAGGGCATTGCAAGATCTTAAGTGTGGGAAGGGATTAAATTTTTTCGGTTTTAAAAATTTGACTTTTACACTTGGGTTAATAGCCACCGTTAAAATGCTAGTAAAGCAGTAGTTATATTAGAATCTAGTGCTCTCTGATAATAAAGAACAGCCCTAGTCTTATATACTGACTACCCACTTCTAGTAAAAATTTTAAAATTTTTTTAGCTAAATGAACTCAAAATCATATTTATACATATTTATGAACGATAAAACTAGGTGTTAACACCGAAATTATTGTTACCTCGAAAAGGATATAAATTGAGAAACAACCAAAAACGCTTGAATTCATTTAAAATGGAATAGAAGAGAATAAAAAGACAAAAAAGAAAAATAAAAGCTAAGTGTGAGAAAAATTTACCAAGTTATTTAAAATATATATCACATATTTTTGTACAAATAATTGAAGATACTTTTGTTTTGGACGATATTAATCAGTTTTACCCAGTTTATTGTAATATAAATAGAATTTAAAAGGAAGTAAAGTCTTTCGAGAAAAAAGACACGCGCTTCTTGATTTAGGTCAGGAAGTTGTCGTCCAGACCAGTTGTAGAGTCTACGAAAAACCTTGAAAAGTTTTCTCGAAAATCAGCTGGAAATCCATGGACCTCAGTGTGACGACCTGGAAATTTCCGATCAAACTTAAACTTAATCTTAATGCGATTTCGACACGATAAGTAAAGTCTGTAATATTGAAGTCTCAAAAACTTTGAACTGTGTTCATGTAATCAATTACCCTTTGACTACTCCTGACGATTCACGAACAATTCTTTGTATATATATATATATATATATATATATATATATATATATATATATATATATATATATATATATAAGTAGTAGAAATAATAAAATGTAACTGTATCATTAGAATTTAATGTACAAAATAATATACAGAATAATTAAGTTGCTATTAAAAATTAAGATATATATATATATATATATATATATATATATATATATATATATATATATATATATATATATATATATATATATATATATATATATATATATATATATATATGAATTCTCTACATAAGTAGTATTGTACACATTATAATATATAATTAATAAGTATTAAAGATTCAATATAATAAGTAAATATGATATAATTAATAAATGATAACATATTAAAATAAAATTTCAAGTTTAAAAATATTTATTATAATAATATTGTCAATACTTTCAATATTAATATCCATACTAATGTTATTAATATTAAGATATAATCTATAGATATGAAGTTGATATATATGAATTGTGGTAGTATTATTACTAATATTTTTATTATTTATAATATTAGTGTTATTATTATTATTATTAATAAAATGATTGTTATAAATTTTATTATTATTATTGTCATATTCATTAACAAAAATATTATTTTTAATTACTAGTATATTATTATAAATTTTTATTATTATTAAAAGTATTATCATTGTAGTTATATTTATTAATCAATAAGATTAATCATGATAAGTAAATACATATATATATATATATACATATACATACATATATATATATATATATATATATATATATATATATATATATATATATATATATATATATATATATATATATATATATATATATATATATATATATATATATATATATATATAGATACAATATATACATTAATATTTTTGTATTAATAATACAATTATTTGTTTAGATTAATATATACGGATTAATACTAATACAAAAATCAAATTCAGTAATGGGATCAATTTCATGTCTCGATCACTGTAATGATTTTTGTTTCCTGTCTACAAATCGAATCTAATCTCTAATTCAGCCAAAATCAGTTAGCAATCGTAATCAACTTTATTCTTCTTCATCCTGAACTTTTCTTCTACTCAAGATCCTTGTAAATTTAATATCTTCAATACAAACAAACCTCGTTACAAACAAAATATCAATTCTATATCATTCGTACAAGCTGTTAGCAATCCACATCACTTTTTAATTTCTCTTCTTGTTTCTGTCTGGTGGAATTATTCTGTCAACACTCCATTGGATTATAAAACAATTGATAATCTCTGTAATACTACTACAATGATAGAAAATCCAACAGCAATATTAATTACACATTACCTGCTACTGTCAATAACAGTTAAAGCGTACGAATCTATTACACTTCACTATCTACTTTATTTTCTTGTTTGATCCTTCTAGCTCGGTCCTTCCTATCGACCCTCTCAATTATGTAAACCAAACGATCATTCACTTATTGTGAACATATTCGAAAACCACCATCACTCTCTCCTCTTCTCTCTCTACAATTCGAATTATAAACCACAGACACACCACCACCTTATATCACCAAACTGCTACAGCTCCTCGCTTGATTAAACCATCATTCAAATCACCTCACCTCCCATCACCACCTTCACTTTATTAGATAAACAAGTTTCATCCTTTGTTTCTTCTTCCTTCGGCTCTTTTGCAGAAACAAAAGCATACACATCAATCTCTTCTCTATACATACGAACGTGTATATATCTACCCAATACCTTCATCCTTCTTTTCTGTTTCGTGTTGAAAAACACAAAACCACTCGTTGTTTGGTTACTGTTAGAGCATCACTTGACTTGTATACTTCGGATGCAACTTATGCGAAACCACAAATTTGGATCACTTTAACGTAATGAAAAGAGTAAGAATGTGTTTAAAGCTAGTTCAACATGGATGTATTATATTAATAGATACTGCATATTTAATGATCAAGTGGGACAAAGATCATCAATCAAGCCAATATTTTTGGGGTCACTCAATTAAAAAAAAAAAAATACGTTCCTTTATCTTTTAAAAGTAACTTTGATTAAACTCATGAAAAGCATATGATTATTAAATGGGTAATTGATGATTTGATGTTGTGATAGTGAAGGGTAGCAATGTAGAGAATTTTGATATTGATAATGTTAATTAAGTTACTGTGAAGATGATTATGATAGATGGAGTATGTTGATGAATGATGAATGTAGTCGTATATGGCTGCTCACTTGCTTCCTTCTGTTATATTTTTTTTATGAACCGAACCCCACTTGAATTCCTATTAGGTGATTAAATTTCAATTACAAACGTATAGCTTGCCTTTTTTTTTTTTAATTGAGTTATGACCGACAACTTAATCAAAGGTTCATTAATTTGAGCCTTGCTGGATCCCACGATGTTATACAGCAACTTCATAAACCTATATGGTATTATTGATGTAACGGTTGTGATATGGCGGGGAGGTCCACAGAGGCCATAAACAAGTGCTAGTGGATTAATATAAAAATCGTGGGCTTCTAAATCATTGTTGGACCGAGCTCCAAGTTTTCTAAAGTGGACTGATGTTAAAGCTAAGGGGTATAAAATACTATTAAATTTTACAAGGAAAACTATTAAATACGTTACAAATTACACAAGTTTTAATTATTTATTTACAAATGGGATATACCTAAACCTTGCTACAACACTATAGGCAGTGTACCTAATCGTAGAGTAGTATAGTTTTTAGTAAGTCCGGTTCGTTCCACAGGGAGCGGGCTTATTGCACACTATATTTTTAAACAACTATATTTGTACAAAAAATATATAATTATATATAATAATATAATAAAGGGGGTTTACCGTTTAATGACTGGTTTGTCGATTTATATTTTAAGCGAAGCGTATAGTAAATGACGATATTTAAATAACAATAAAAAATAAATAACAATAATTAAAATGACAATAAATAAAAGTACGAGGAAAAATGAAATAAAATATATTATGCTTATTTAAACTTTCGTAACCATGATGTTTGACGTGTTGATTTTAGTTTTATGCCCATGGGTTAATTGTCCTTTGTCCTGGATTATTTAATATGTCCGTCTGGTTTTTGTCCATAACAGTCCATCGGTCACAAATTTAAAGTGCGAGTGTCCTCGTCATATTATCCTTATACCTGAAGTCAAATATTTCAACTAATTGGGGACTTAAATTGTAACAAGATTTTAATACTTTGTTTAATAATTACACCAGGATATCAACTACATGTAACCCAAGATTTTAATACTTTGTTATCAATTATGCCAAGTGTCCTTGTACATAATTTCACCCCTGTTTTAATAATTCCATAGACTATTAATCCATTCCCGTGTCCGGTTAAATGAACGATTATTCGTACATATAAATACCCCGCCCATCGTGTCCGATTGAGTGTATATGGTTATTTATAGGGACGTCCAATTGTAAATCTTTATATTAAAATTAACAAACTATCATTTAGTTAAACAAATATAAAGCCCATTAATAGCCCATAGTCTAATTTCCACAAGTGTCGTTCTTTTGTCCAAACCTCAATTATGGTACAAAGCCCAATTACCCAATTTTAGTATTTTAGCCCAACATCATGATTACTTCGTCTTAAATAAGCATAATAATAACTTAAGTACGAGACATTAATTTAAAAAGGAGAACATAGCTTACATTGATTATTTATCGCGTAGTGGTACACGGACAGAGCTTCGACTTTAAAACCCGTAAAATAACTTTTACATAACCCAAACTAATCTAATATAAAACTACACTATAGGCATTTTGGAATTTGGCAGTTCCGCGAGTCGTGGAGTTTTAAGCCTTCAAACTCCGCGAGTCGTGGAGTTTGAAAATCCAACTCACATAATTTTGGATCATTGCTTGTCGACGTTATTAAATAATAATATAATATATATATAATTTTAAGAATTATTTAAATATTATATTTTATTTATGTGCATAGTTGACTTGTAATTTTTGCACAGTTGCGTCGCGCGTTGAGAGTTGACTCATGTCCCGGTTCCGAATTTTCGAACTTCCTTGCGTACAATTTAATATCTTGTACTTTGCGTTTTGTAACTTGTACTCTTGTCATTTTTAAACGTTTTTCATCAATAAATTGAACCTTTTGAATTGTATATTGTACATTTGAGCTTTTTGGACGTTTGTGTCTTCAAATCTTCGTTTTCGCCTTTTGTCTTCGCACTTATTTATTTAAACAATTACAATGAAAATATAATACAATTACATATGAAAACCTATTATTTAGGAGGGATATTGCTATGAAATATATGTTCCTTTTTAGCCTTATCAAATATCCCCACACTTGAGCGTTGCTTGTCCTCAAGTAATACAGAACTTGAAATAAAAACATACATGAATCACTTTTTTATTCATCACACTTTGTACATCAGTGATTTTGATATGGTGGTATAAACAATGATAGTAATGATAGAACCATGGTTAAAGGTGGGTGTGTCATCCACACTTGCCTCAGGTTTAGGTCAACGACACTTGCAATCAAATAGCCGATTTACTTTCGGTTTCTAAAGCAAAGTGCACATTTGAAAGGCGGTTTACAGTCCCACATGACTATGAAAATGTAGATCCTTAAGGAAATTGGATCTTTATGAAAATATTTGATCTTTGAAAATTCAATCTAGCTTTTACCCTAGACAAGTTTTTCGGAATAACCCTTCACCGGTGTTTGCAAAATATTTTTGTGGGTTGTGTGGGTTTCAGATTTGAAAATTTTAGCTCAACACTTGTGGTTTTGTGTTACCCACTTGCTAACCTTGTATTAGGAAAGCAACACGTCCAGTTCACTTGTCCCGTATATTACCTTTCGGCAAACTACCGTCCGGTTGTAAAGGAAAGCGATGAACAAGCAACTGTTAAGGCAATGTCTAATGACATGCATTTGATTATGGTCCAAAAATGTGTCGGATGCTATTACTATCCTTTGTAGGAGCAATAGTAAAGATCATCCTATGATTTTTCGATCTGGCACAAGGTCCTGTCTTCGACCATGCTATGCAACCACCGTTCTTACGGTTGACACCCGAATTGGTTCAGGTGACCTAATGAATTCTAGGTGAATTCCTAGGATTTTACGTTCAATGGTAATGAACGCATTAAAAATGGGTTTTTAGAAAACAAATCGGTTTTAATTTGATCAAAATATTTTCTCGTTCAAGCTCGAGTTTAGATATCATCGAATTCCATGAGTTTGTAATTCTCAATCTTTAAGGTCAATCTCTAGGATTGAGTAATATCAGTCTTAAAAGCTGATTTTTAATCTTTAAGGAGATTATCCTTTCTGGGGATCTGATTCATTAGTCTTATCAAGCAAATTTGCACGGTGCCCCCCATTGTATGAGATAAATCCTTCTCATAGTTAGAATAAATCTGACCACCTGGTGACCCTGTTTGATGCTGAGGTCCGTGAATTTCCTGCTGATTTTAGAGATGACTTTTCAAGATTTTTCGTCAACCTACAGCTGGTCTGGACGACAACTTCATGACCTAAATCAAGAAGCACGTGTCTTTTTCGGAAGACTTTACTTCCTTTTAATGATGGAATTGATTCATCGTGTAGATCCATCTTTTCATTCAAATATATTACAGTAAATCGGGTAAAACTGATTAAAATCGTCCAAAACAAAAGTACCTGCAATAACTTTACAGAAACATGTGATAGATAGTTTTTAATTGAATAACTTGGTACATTCTCCCCACACTTAGTTTCTTTCTTTGCCTTTTTATTCTCCTTTATTCCATTTTAAATGAATTCAAGCGTTTTAGGGTGTTTCTCAATTTATGTCCTTTCCGAGGTAACGATAATTTCGGTATTAACACCTAGTTTTCATCGTTCATAAATATGTATAAATATGATTTTGAATTCATTTAGTTGAAAATTTTTCAAATTTTCACAAAATTTGGCCATTAAACCAAGTGTAAACCTGAGAGAATTTATAACCCTTCCCCACACTTGAGATCATGCAATGCCCTCATTTGCATGAAATCAGACTCTAATTATAAATTCATGAGGGTGATTAGTGCAGAAAAGTAGTTAAAGATACCCAGTTTTGTAATTACAAAGCTCGTCGAATGATAGATGGTGCGCCTCATCGTTCATCCCTTCTTGTTTTATCACACATATTTTTTTTCCTTCAAAAACGGCTGATTTTCTGAGCTGTTTGTTAATATTTGAAAATGCGTCTTTTACCCTTACTTATTATGCATGTTTATTAACGAGTTATGCACTAACCCGAACCCCTAATTTAACGTTAAGTGGGGTTAGACTTCCCCACACTTAGCTGACGATATGTGAAGTCGGTAGAATAAGTTTCACGAATTAAAATAGTGAGCCAGTTATTTACATCTCGGGTGGTATAAAATATATCAATGGGTTTAAAGTTTAAACCCACCCGATCTTCACTACTTAATTCTTTTTTAAGTGTAGCTTTTAGTAAATGGATATGTCTCTTTTCTGGTTTTGGTCAAATGGATCGATATATACCGACATACATACTATAGGGTGGAAAATTCCTAACATTTTCTTCCTTTTATTCTCGGGATCAAAGGTTTCACCTCTATTACCCAATTGGGTGAAATCTAAGGTGTCATTATCTATTACAGCCCGTAGTTCATCTTCAGTAGATGACTCGTCTATTGAGAATATTGGGTTGGAAGGTTGTGGATGTAGTGACCCGAACTTTTCCATGTTTATATATATTAATTGAGATTGATATTTACATGATTAAATGTTTCCAACATGTTAAGCAATCAAACTTGTTAAGACTTGATTAATTGAAATATGTTTCATATAGACAATTGACCACCAAAGTTGACCGGTGATTCACGAACGTTAAAACTTGTAAAAACTATATGATGACATATATATGGATATATATATAGTTAACATGATAATATGATAAGTAAACATATCATTAAGTATATTAACAATGAACTACATATGTAAAAACAAGACTACTAACTTAATGATTTTTAAACGAGACATATATGTAACGATTATCGTTGTAAAGACATTTAATGTATATATATCATATTAAGAGATATTCATACATGATAATATCATGATAATATAATAATTTAAAATCTCATTTGATATTATAAACATTGGGTTAACAACATTTAACAAGATCGTTAACCTAAAGGTTTCAAAACAACACTTACATGTAACGACTAACGATGACTTAACGACTCAGTTAAAATGTATATACATGTAGTGTTTTAATATGTATTTATACACTTTTGAAAGACTTCAATACACTTATCAAAATACTTCTACTTAACAAAAATGCTTACAATTACATCCTCGTTCAGTTTCATCAACAATTCTACTCGTATGCACCCGTATTCGTACTCGTACAATACACAGCTTTTAGATGTATGTACTATTGGTATATACACTCCAATGATCAGCTCTTAGCAGCCCATGTGAGTCACCTAACACATGTGGGAACCATCATTTGGCAACTAGCATGAAATATCTCATAAAATTACAAAAATATGAGTAATCATTCATGACTTATTTACATGAAAACAAAATTACATATCCTTTATATCTAATCCATACACCAACGACCAAAAACACCTACAAACACTTTCATTCTTCAATTTTCTTCATCTAATTGATCTCTCTCAAGTTCTATCTTCAAGTTCTAAGTGTTCTTCATATATTCTACAAGTTCTAGTTACATAAAATCAAGAATACTTTCAAGTTTGCTAGCTCACTTCCAATCTTGTAAGATGATCATTCAACCTCAAGAAATCTTTGTTTCTTACAGTAGGTTATCATTCTAATACAAGGTAATAATCATATTCAAACTTTGGTTCAATTTCTATAACTATAACAATCTTATTTCAAGTGATGATCTTACTTGAACTTGTTTTCGTGTCATGATTCTGCTTCAAGAACTTCGAGCCATCCAAGGATCCGTTGAAGCTAGATCCATTTTTCTCTTTTCCAGTTGGTTTATCTAAGGAACTTAAGGTAGTAATGATGTTCATAACATCATTCGATTCATACATATAAAGCTATCTTATTCGAAGGTTTAAACTTGTAATCACTAGAACATAGTTTAGTTAATTCTAAACTTGTTCGCAAACAAAAGTTAATCCTTCTAACTTGACTTTTAAAATCAACTAAACACATGTTCTATATCTATATGATATGCTAACTTAATGATTTAAAACCTGGAAACACGAAAAACACCGTAAAACCGGATTTACGCCGTCGTAGTAACACCGCGGGCTGTTTTGGGTTAGTTAATTAAAAACTATGATAAACTTTGATTTAAAAGTTGTTATTCTGAGAAAATGATTTTTATTATGAACATGAAACTATATCCAAAAATTATGGTTAAACTCAAAGTGAAAGTATGTTTTCTAAAATGGTCATCTAGACGTCGTTCTTTCGACTGAAATGACTACCTTTACAAAAATGACTTGTAACTTATTTTTCCGACTATAAACCTATACTTTTTCTGTTTAGATTCATAAAATAGAGTTCAATATGAAACCATAGCAATTTGATTCACTCAAAACGGATTTAAAATGAAGAAGTTATGGGTAAAACAAGATTGGATAATTTTTCTCATTTTAGCTACGTGAAAATTGGTAACAAATCTATTCCAACCATAACTTAATCAACTTGTATTGTATATTATGTAATCTTGAGATACCATAGACACGTATACAATGTTTCGACCTATCATGTCGACACATCTATATATATTTCGGAACAACCATAGACACTCTATATGTGAATGTTGGAGTTAGCTATACAGGGTTGAGGTTGATTCCAAAATATATATAGTTTGAGTTGTGATCAATACTGAGATATGTATACACTGGGTCGTGGATTGATTCAAGATAATATTTATCGATTTATTTCTGTACATCTAACTGTGGACAACTAGTTGTAGGTTACTAACGAGGACAGCTGACTTAATAAACTTAAAACATCAAAATATATTAAAAGTGTTGTAAATATATTTTGAACATACTTTGATATATATGTATATATTGTTATAGGTTCGTGAATCAACCAGTGGCCAAGTCTTACTTCCCGACGAAGTAAAAATCTGTGAAAGTGAGTTATAGTCCCACTTTTAAAATCTAATATTTTTGGGATGAGAATACATGCAGGTTTTATAAATGATTTACAAAATAGAAACAAGTACGTGAAACTACATTCTATGGTTGAATTATCGAAATCGAATATGCCCCTTTTTATTAAGTCTGGTAATCTATGAATTAGGGAACAGACACCCTAATTGACGCGAATCCTAAAGATAGATCTATTGGGCCTAACAAACCCCATCTAAAGTACTGGATGCTTTAGTACTTCGAAATTTATATCATATCCGAAGGGTGTCCCGGAATTATGGGGATATTTTTATATATGCATCTTGTTAATGTCGGTTACCAGGTGTTCACCATATGAATGATTTTTATCTCTATGTATGGGATGTGTATTGAAATATGAAATCTTGTGGTCTATTATTATGATTTGATATATATAGGTTAAACCTATAACTCACCAACATTTTTGTTGACGTTTTAAGCATGTTTATTCTCAGGTGATTATTAAGAGCTTCCGCTGTAGCATACTTAAATAAGGACGAGATTTGGAGTCTATGCTTGTATGATATTGTGTAAAAACTGCATTCAAGAAACTTATTTTGTTGTAACATATTTGTATTGTAAACCATTATGTAATGGTCGTGTGTAAACAGGATATTTTAGATTATCATTATTTGATAATCTACGTAAAGCTTTTTAAAACCTTTATCTATGAAATAAAGGTTATGGTTTGTTTTAAAAATGAATGCAGTCTTTGAAAAACGTCTCATATAGAGGTCAAAACCTCGCAACGAAATCAATTAATATGGAACGTTTTTAGTCAATAAGAACGGGACATTTCAGTTGGTATCCGAGCGTTGGTCTTAGAGAACCAGAATTTTGCATTAGTGTGTCTTATCTAGTTTGTTAGGATGCATTAGTGAGTCTGGACTTCGACCGTGTTTACTTGAAAAATGATTGCTTAACAAATTTTGTTGGAAACTATATATTTTTAACATGTGAATATTATGTGATATATTAATCTCTTAACGCGTTTGATATTATGTGATAGATGTCTACCTCTAGAACAAGTCCCATTGACTCACCTAATAATAATGAAGAGTCAAATGTAAATTGGAATGATTCGTGGACTGATTCACAAGTTCCCGAAGAGGAACCGGAAGAAGAGTCGGAACCGGAAGAAGCATCGGAACCGGAAGAAGAATCGGAACCGGATGAAGAAATAGAACCGGTGGGGGAAATAATAAAACGGTTAAGTAAAAGAAAATCCTCAACCAACCGACCAAGGTTAATTATGGTCAATGGTGTTTTCGCCAAGGAAGCAAAATATTGGGAGGATTACCAATTCTCCGATGAATCGGATTCCGACGAGAATTCCGATGATGTTATAGAAATTACCCCAACTGAATTTAAAAAGGCAAAAGAAAATAATAAGGGAAAGGGCATAAAAATAGAGAAATCTAATTCCAACCCCGATGAACTTTATATGTATCGTCAACCCCCGAAGTCCTTAAGTTGTAACAATGACCCGGGAACCTCTAAACCACCAGGTTTTTCTAAACCAATGTGGATAACGACGGCTCGTATTAGGGGAACATCATATATCCCTAGAAACTTGGCAAAACGAACCAAAACCGAAAAAGAAGAAACAAGCGAGTCGGAATAAGATAGTTGTATTCGTGTGGTGTAATATATGTAATATAGTGAGCTTATGCTTTAAGATATATGTAAAAATTGCTTGTATTAATAAGTATTTTTTTTTATGAATCTAACTCTTGTCTATTTTACAGTTTAAAAACACAAAATGGATAGACAACCCAATATTTTAAGAGACCTACCCGGAGACATGATTGATGAAATCTTGTCTAGAGTCGGCCAGAATTCCTCGGCACAACTATTTAAGGCGAGATCAGTTTGTAAGACATTCGAAGAACGTTCCAAGAATGTCTTGGTTTATAAGAGACTTTCGTTTGAAAGATGGGGGATATCACATTGGGAAACCCATAAGTTACGATGTGTTTACTTTGACACATATATTGCGGGGAACCCAAATGCTATTTTACGCAACGGGTTAAGAAATTATTTTGACTCAATATATTCGAATATTGGACTTCGTGATTTAGAAACAGCGGCTAACATGCAACATAAAGAAGCATGTTATGCTTACGGATTAGTAATGTTCGCTTCTCACCAAAGTGAGAACAAGAACATCGGGCTACAACTATTAAACAAAACGTTTCCACAAGTGACGGAGTCGGTAATTGGGGTAAGAAATGAGGTTTTTAGATTATTACGGGACTGTTGGACATTACGTAACCCTCGTCCCTTTGACGACGCTACAACACGCTGTCTTATCAACGGCCATAACGGTTATGTTGCACAAGACCAAGGATGGGAAGTAGTCCTAGTAAAACCAGAATGCATGACTTGTTTCTGGACGTATGAATTACGTGTCTTTATTGCCTTTGCTGAACGACTTGTGTACTAGCTAGAATTATCTTCACAACTATCTTGTATCAAAGTTATTGTGTGCTATATTTCATGCTTTATGTAAAATAAGCGGTATTGTAAGTTTGTAAAATATTGTATAAAAGTTTGAACGCGAAATATTATTATAATCAGTTTTTCATATAGAATTGTAGTAGTTGAATTGTATATTAGCTACTAAGTATGAACTTAACGGGTAGGTACTACCCGAATTTAAACTTATAAAACGCTAATATGAAGAAAAAGCTTTTATAAATGAGTTCATATTATGCTACGAAATACTATTAACTACTCTTAATATTCTGTATGATTAACTTGTTCCATTTAACTATTTTGAAGGAAATGGCACCGACTACTCGACACACCGTGAATATGAATAAAGAGGAATTCCGTACTTTTCTAGCTTCAAACATTGCCGCAGTACAGGCTGCGCTACATACCAACAATAACCTTGGATCTAGCAGTACAGGAAATCGTGTAGGATGCACCTACAAAGAATTCACTGCCTGCAAACCTTTGGAATTTGATGGAACCGAAGGACCGATCGGATTGAAACGGTGGACCGAGAAGGTTGAATCGGTGTTTGCCATAAGTAAGTGTACTGAAGAGGACAAAGTAAAGTACGCTACGCATACCTTCACAGGTTCTGCGTTAACATGGTGGAATACCTATCTAGAGCAAGTGGGACAAGACGATGCGTACGCACTACCGTGGTCAGCATTCAAGCACTTGATGAACGAGAAGTACCGTCCCAGAACCGAGGTCAATAAGCTCAAGACAGAACTTAGAGGGTTACGAACCCAAGGATTTGATATTACCACGTACGAAAGACGATTCACAGAATTGTGCCTATTGTGTCCGGGAGCATTCGAAGATGAGGAAGAGAAGATCGACGCATTTGTGAAAGGATTACCGGAAAGAATCCAAGAAGATATAAGTTCACACGAGCCCGCCTCCATACAACAGGCATGTAGAATGGCTCACAAACTCGTGAACCAAATTGAAGAAAGAATTAAAGAACAGACTGCTGAAGAGGCCAATGTGAAGCAAGTCAAAAGAAAGTGAGAGGAAAACGGTGATAAGAATCACCAATACAACAACAACAGCAATTACAACAATAATCGCAACAATTATCCCAACAATCGCAACATCAATCGCAACTACAACAAACGGCCCAACAACAACAACAACAACAACAACAGCAACTACAACAATCATCCCAACAACAATAATAACCGCAACAACAACAACAATCAGAAGCAGCTATGCCAAAGGTGTGAAAAGAATCACTCGGGGTTCTGCACCAAATTTTGCAACAAGTGTAAAAGAAATGGTCATAGCGCGGCAAAGTGTGAGGTCTACGGACCAGGGGTTAATAGAACGAAAGGAACAAATGGTGTCGGAACGAGTAATGGCGGAGCAAGTAGTGTCGGAGCAAGTTATGCCAATGTAGTTTGTTATAAATGTGGAAAACCGGGCCACATTATTAGAAATTGCCCGAACCAGGAGAACACGAATGGACAAGGCCGTGGAAGAGTTTTCAATATTAATGCGGCAGAGGCACAGGAAGACCCGGAGCTTGTTACGGGTACGTTTCTTATTGACAATAAATCTGCTTACGTTTTATTTGATTCGGGTGCGGATAGAAGCTATATGAGTAGAGATATTTGTGCTAAATTAAGTTGTCAATTGACGCCTTTGGATAGTAAATTTTTACTCGAATTGGCAAATGGTAAATTAATTTCAGCAGATAATATATGTCGGAATCGAGAAATTAAACTGGTTAGCGAAACATTTAAGATTGATTTGATACCAGTAGAGTTAGGGAGTTTTGATGTGATAATCGGTATGGACTGGTTGAAAGAAGTGAAAGCAGAGATCATTTGTTATAAAAATGCAATTCGCATTATACGAGAAAAAGGAAAACCCTTAATGGTGTACAGAGAAAAGGGCAACACGAAGCTACATCTTATTAGTAATTTGAAGGCACAAAAACTAATAAGAAAAGGTTGCTATGCTGTTCTAGCACACGTCGAGAAAGTACAAACTGAAGAAAAGAGCATCAATGATGTTTCCATTGCAAAAGAATTTCCCGATGTATTTCCGAAAGAATTACCGGGATTACCCCCACATCGATCCGTTGAATTTCAATTAGATCTTGTACCAGGAGCTGCACCAATAGCTCGTGCTCCTTACAGACTCGCACCCAGCGAGATGAAAGAACTGCAAAGCCAATTACAAGAACTTTTAGAGCGTGGTTTCATTCGACCAAGCACATCACCGTGGGGAGCTCCTGTTTTGTTTGTCAAGAAGAAAGATGGTACATTCAGGTTGTGTATCGACTACCGAGAGTTGAACAAACTTACCATCAAGAACCGCTACCCACTACCGAGAATCGATGACTTATTTGATCAACTACAAGGCTCGTCTGTTTATTCAAAGATTGACTTACGTTCCGGGTATCATCAAATGCGGGTGAAAGAAGATGATATTCCAAAGACTGCTTTCAGAACACGTTACGGTCATTACGAGTTTATGGTCATGCCGTTTGGTTTAACTAATGCACCAGCTGTGTTCATGGACCTTATGAACCGAGTGTGTGGACCATACCTTGACAAGTTTGTCATTGTTTTCATTGATGACATACTTATTTACTCAAAGAATGACCAAGAACACGGTGAACATTTGAGAAAGGTGTTAGAAGTATTGAGGAAGGAAGAATTGTACGCTAAGTTTTCAAAGTGTGCATTTTGGTTGGAAGAAGTTCAATTCCTCGGTCACATAGTGAACAAAGAAGGTATTAAGGTGGATCCGGCAAAGATAGAAACTGTTGAAAAGTGGGAAACCCCGAAAACTCCGAAACACATACGCCAGTTTTTAGGACTAGCTGGTTACTACAGAAGGTTCATCCAAGACTTTTTCAGAATAGCAAAACCCTTGACTGTATTAACGCATAAAGGGAAGAAATTTGAATGGAATGATGAACAAGAGAAAGCGTTTCAGTTATTGAAGAAAAAGCTAACTACGGCACCTATATTGTCATTGCCTGAAGGGAATGATGATTTTGTGATTTATTGTGATGCATCAAAGCAAGGTCTCGGTTGTGTATTAATGCAACGAACGAAGGTGATTGCTTATGCGTCTAGACAATTGAAGATTCACGAACAAAATTATACGACGCATGATTTGGAATTAGGCGCGGTTGTTTTTGCATTAAAGACTTGGAGGCACTACTTATATGGGGTCAAAAGTATTATATATACCGACCACAAAAGTCTTCAACACATATTTAATCAGAAACAACTGAATATGAGGCAGCGTAGGTGGATTGAATTATTGAATGATTACGACTTTGAGATTCGTTACCTCCCGGGGAAGGCAAATGTGGTAGCCGATGCCTTGAGCAGGAAGGACAGAGAACCCATTCGAGTAAAATCTATGAATATAATGATTCATAATAACATTACTACTCAAATAAAGGAGGCGCAACAAGGAGTTTTAAAAGAGGGAAATTTAAAGGATGAAATACCCAAAGGATCGGAGAAGCATCTTAATATTCGGGAAGACGGAACCCGGTATAGGGCTGAAAGGATTTGGGTACCAAAATTTGGAGATATGAGAGAAATGGTACTTAGAGAAGCTCATAAAACCAGATACTCAATACATCCTGGAACGGGGAAGATGTACAAGGATCTAAAGAAACATTTTTGGTGGCCGGGTATGAAAGCCGATGTTGCTAAATACGTAGGAGAATGTTTGACGTGTTCTAAGGTCAAAGCTGAGCATCAGAAACCATCAGGTCTACTTCAACAACCCGAAATCCCGGAATGGAAATGGGAAAACATTACCATGGATTTCATCACTAAATTGCCAAGGACTGCAAGTGGTTTTGATACTATTTGGGTAATAGTTGATCGTCTCACCAAATCAGCACACTTCCTGCCAATAAGAGAAGATGACAAGATGGAGAAGTTAGCACGACTGTATTTGAAGGAAGTCGTCTCCAGACATGGAATACCAATCTCTATTATCTCTGATAGGGATGGCAGATTTATTTCAAGATTCTGGCAGACATTACAGCAAGCATTAGGAACTCGTCTAGACATGAGTACTGCCTATCATCTACAAACTGATGGGCAGAGCGAATGGACGATACAAACGCTTGAAGACATGCTACGAGCATGTGTTATTGATTTCGGAAACAGTTGGGATCGACATCTACCGTTAGCAGAATTTTCCTACAACAACAGCTACCATTCAAGCATTGAGATGGCGCCGTTTGAAGCACTTTATGGTAGAAAGTGCAGGTCTCCGATTTGTTGGAGTGAAGTGGGGGATAGACAGATTACGGGTCCGGAGATTATACAAGAAACTACCGAGAAGATCATCCAAATTCAACAACGGTTGAAAACCGCCCAAAGTCGACAAAAGAGCTACGCTGACATTAAAAGAAAAGATATAGAATTTGAAATTGGAGAGATGGTCATGCTTAAAGTTGCACCTTGGAAAGGCGTTGTTCGATTTGGTAAACGAGGGAAATTAAATCCAAGGTATATTGGACCATTCAAGATTATTGATCGTGTCGGACCAGTAGCTTACAGACTTGAGTTACCTCAACAACTCGCGGCTGTACATAACACTTTCCACGTCTTGAATTTGAAGAAATGTTTTGCTAAAGAAGATCTCACTATTCCGTTAGATGAAATCCAAATCAACGAAAAACTTCAATTCATCGAAGAACCCGTCGAAATAATGGATCGTGAGGTTAAAAGACTTAAGCAAAACAAGATACCAATTGTTAAGGTTCGATGGAATGCTCGTAGAGGACCCGAGTTCACCTGGGAGCGTGAAGATCAGATGAAGAAGAAATACCCGCATCTATTTCCAGAAGATTCGTCAACACCTTCAACAGCTTAAAATTTCGGGACGAAATTTATTTAACGGGTAGGTACTGTAGTGACCCGAACTTTTCCATGTTTATATATATTAATTGAGATTGATATTTACATGATTAAATGTTTCCAACATGTTAAGCAATCAAACTTGTTAAGACTTTATTAATTGAAATATGTTTCATATAGACAATTGACCACCAAAGTTGACCGGTGATTCACGAACGTTAAAACTTGTAAAAACTATATGATGACATATATATGGATATATATATAGTTAACATGATAATATGATAAGTAAACATATCATTAAGTATATTAACAATGAACTACATATGTAAAAACAAGACTACTAACTTAATGATTTTTAAACGAGACATATATGTAACGATTATCGTTGTAAAGACATTTAATGTATATATATCATATTAAGAGATATTCATACATGATAATATCATGATAATATAATAATTTAAAATCTCATTTGATATTATAAACATTGGGTTAACAATATTTAACAAGATCGTTAACCTAAAGGTTTCAAAACAACACTTACATGTAACGACTAACGATGACTTAACGACTCAGTTAAAATGTATATACATGTAGTGTTTTAATATGTATTTATACACTTTTGAAAGACTTCAATACACTTATCAAAATACTTCTACTTAACAAAAATGCTTACAATTACATCCTCGTTCAGTTTCATCAACAATTCTACTCGTATGCACCCGTATTCGTACTCGTACAATACACAGCTTTTAGATGTATGTACTATTGGTATATACACTCCAATGATCAGCTCTTAGCAGCCCATGTGAGTCACCTAACACATGTGGGAACCATCATTTGGCAACTAGCATGAAATATCTCATAAAATTACAAAAATATGAGTAATCATTCATGACTTATTTACATGAAAACAAAATTACATATCCTTTATATCTAATCCATACACCAACGACCAAAAACACCTACAAACACTTTCATTCTTCAATTTTCTTCATCTAATTGATCTCTCTCAAGTTCTATCTTCAAGTTCTAAGTGTTCTTCATATATTCTACAAGTTCTAGTTACATAAAATCAAGAATACTTTCAAGTTTGCTAGCTCACTTCCAATCTTGTAAGGTGATCATCCAACCTCAAGAAATCTTTGTTTCTTACAGTAGGTTATCATTCTAATACAAGGTAATAATCATATTCAAACTTTGGTTCAATTTCTATAACTATAACAATCTTATTTCAAGTGATGATCTTACTTGAACTTGTTTTCGTGTCATGATTCTGCTTCAAGAACTTCGAGCCATCCAAGGATCCGTTGAAGCTAGATCCATTTTTCTCTTTTCCAGTTGGTTTATCTAAGGAACTTAAGGTAGTAATGATGTTCATAACATCATTCGATTCATACATATAAAGCTATCTTATTCGAAGGTTTAAACTTGTAATCACTAGAACATAGTTTAGTTAATTCTAAACTTGTTCGCAAACAAAAGTTAATCCTTCTAACTTGACTTTTAAAATCAACTAAACACATGTTCTATATCTATATGATATGCTAACTTAATGATTTAAAACCTGGAAACACGAAAAACACCGTAAAACCGGATTTACGCCGTCGTAGTAACACCGCGGGCTGTTTTTGGTTAGTTAATTAAAAACTATGATAAACTTTGATTTAAAAGTTGTTATTCTGAGAAAATTATTTTTATTATGAACATGAAACTATATCCAAAAATTATGGTTAAACTCAAAGTGGAAGTATGTTTTCTAAAATGGTCATCTAGACGTCGTTCTTTCGACTGAAATGACTACCTTTACAAAAATGACTTGTAACTTATTTTTCCGACTATAAACCTATACTTTTTCTGTTTTGATTCATAAAATAGAGTTCAATATGAAACCATAGCAATTTGATTCACTCAAAACGGATTTAAAATGAAGAAGTTATGGGTAAAACAAGATTGGATAATTTTTCTCATTTTAGCTACGTGAAAATTGGTAACAAATCTATTCCAACCATAACTTAATCAACTTGTATTGTATATTATGTAATCTTGAGATACCATAGACACGTATACAATGTTTCGACCTATCATGTCGACACATCTATATATATTTCGGAACAACCATAGACACTCTATATGTGAATGTTGGAGTTAGCTATACAGGGTTGAGGTTGATTCCAAAATATATATAGTTTGAGTTGTGATCAATACTGAGATACGTATACACTGGGTCGTGGATTGATTCAAGATAATATTTATCGATTTATTTCTGTACATCTAACTGTGGACAACTAGTTGTAGGTTACTAACGAGGACAGCTGACTTAATAAACTTAAAACATCAAAATATATTAAAAGTGTTGTAAATATATTTTGAACATACTTTGATATATATGTATATATTGTTATAGGTTCGTGAATCAACCAGTGGCCAAGTCTTACTTCCCGACGAAGTAAAAATCTGTGAAAGTGAGTTATAGTCCCACTTTTAAAATCTAATATTTTTGGGATGAGAATACATGCAGGTTTTATAAATGATTTACAAAATAGACACAAGTACGTGAAACTACATTCTATGGTTGAATTATCGAAATCGAATATGCCCCTTTTTATTAAGTCTGGTAATCTATGAATTAGGGAACAGACACCCTAATTGACGCGAATCCTAAAGATAGATCTATTGGGCCTAACAAACCCCATCCAAAGTACTGGATGCTTTAGTACTTCGAAATTTATATCATATTCGAAGGGTGTCCCGGAATGATGGGGATATTCTTATATATGCATCTTGTTAATGTCGGTTACCAGGTGTTCACCATATGAATGATTTTTATCTCTATGTATGGGATGTGTATTGAAATATGAAATCTTGTGGTCTATTATTATGATTTGATATATATAGGTTAAACCTATAACTCACCAACATTTTTGTTGACGTTTTAAGCATGTTTATTCTCAGGTGATTATTAAGAGCTTCCGCTGTCGCATACTTAAATAAGGACGAGATTTGGAGTCCATGCTTGTATGATATTGTGTAAAAACTGCATTCAAGAAACTTATTTTGTTGTAACATATTTGTATTGTAAACCATTATGTAATGGTCGTGTGTAAACAGGATATTTTAGATTATCATTATTTGATAATCTACATAAAGCTTTTTAAAACCTTTATCTATGAAATAAAGGTTATGGTTTGTTTTAAAAATGAATGCAGTCTTTGAAAAACGTCTCATATAGAGGTCAAAACCTCGCAACGAAATCAATTAATATGGAACGTTTTTAGTCAATAAGAACGGGACATTTCAGTGGAATGGTGAATTCCGGGATCGAAGTAGATTCTTCTTCTTTAACGGTACTTATCGGTTCCACCACTTTGGTCTCGGGGGTAAAATTTTCAACGTTATCATTTTCCCAAGAGTACAAATTTGTCACCCTTACTTCTTCTTCATTCATTGATTGATCGATGATTTCGTCGGTAGAGGCTAATGTATCGATATATTGTGAAATTGCTAAAACTGAATAAAAAGTATCATCGGGAGAGTTGGTGATTTCGGAGCTCTCGAATTCATCAAAATTCGATGATATGAGATTTTCTTGCACAATACTCCTCAGATCAACAGGTATGTAGTCTGATAGAGTTTCAGCTTGCCGGTTTACAAACTCTCTCATTTGTTCATTTTGAGCATTGAGTTCTTCGAGTTTGATTTTCATATTGTCTAATAAATTTTCAGACACGTAATTTTCTTCGTCTACTGGTTGTTGAGTTTGGAAATATTCTTGGGAATAATCTCAATTTGAATTGTATTCTTCATAATCATTCCATTCAGGTTCCGTGGATGCGTAATTTTCCATAGGAACGTAATAATAACATTCCCATGTTGAGTGATAATCTCCACAGATTTCACAACCAGTTATTGTTTCGTCATTCGTGATCCAAGATTGACCGAATGAATTGTCATCTACACCTGTTTGAGAGTATTGATGAAATTGATTTTGGATGTCATAAAGAGTTTCTAAGATATTTTTGAGATTTTCCATAATGCGTTTATTACCAACTTTTAGCTACAATGTGGTGCATTTACTAATTATCCTATTA